>NC_140990.1:140598601-140851842 GCF_052327205.1 Somniosus microcephalus | reverse complement strand
CCCCAGACCAACACAGCCGCCCAAACACCAATCCGAGTGAACCAAATCATTAAAAAATGCAAAGAAACCTACCTGGAACATTGGAACAAAATAACCGAAAGCCAAAGCAGATTAGAATGTTACCGGGCCCTAAAAAGAGAATATAAACTGGCAGACTACCTCACGACCATCAGAGACACAAAACAGAGACAGACCCTCACCAGGTACAGACTAAGCGACCACCAACTGGAAATTGAAAAAGGCAGATACAAGAAATCCTGGCAGCCTAGAGAGAATAGAATATGCGATCAATGTCTGGCTGGCGAGGTTGAAACAGAAATGCATTTCCTCCTAAAATGCGAAAAATTCAACACATCAAGAAACATATTATTCAACAAGCTAAGCCAAACAACCCCAGATTTCAAGGAATTGGATGATCTGTCAAAATTGAGATTAGTCCTAGGAGAAGGAGACAGACCATACCTTGGGGCCAAATATGTAACAACATGTCACAACCTGAGGACTGTTTAAAATTAAGACTGTTTAAAATTAATATTGAACGTACCAAATGAAGTACAAAGACTGTTTAAAATTAATACTGTTTAAAAGTAATATTGTATGTACCCAACAAATGTCAAATCGATTGACACCTACAGAATGTTGGAAAACTGTACCTTTTTGCTATGTAAGCTTTGGCAATATGGTTCTCTGTAAACTTTCATGCCAATAAAGCATTTTAATTGGAATTGGAATTGGAATTGGAAGAGGAAAAGGAGAGAGAGAAGAGGAGAGAGAGAGAGAAATTTTTTCAGCTTCAGGCCTGCCTGCAGTGGGCGGAGAGCAGCCCCGAGTCCCCCCTGCGTGAGGGTGAGGAGGAGGAGGGGTGGGGAGAGGGCGGCGGTTAGAGCGGAGCATTGAACTCGAGGCCCAGGCTTCCCGGGCTGCTAGGCCGAGCCCGGCGCCGGCACAGCCACTCGAAACGGCCGTCAAAGTAGGCGAGCCTCCACGCGAAGGGCAGGGGATTACTTCATTTCCTACTCAAATAAATTGTAATTTAATTCCCTAACACATAATCCAAATATTTATCTTAGTTCCCTAACACACAGAAAGTCCTCCCTCTCTTCCGTGGCCATGTTCGCGCCCGGGTGGCCCTAGAGCTGGAGCACGCGGTGTCCGCCAGCGCGCTAGATCACTTTCGTGACCGGTGGGCGCCGCGGGGACTGGAGTGCATGATTGGGCTGGAGAACCAAAATTTAATTTGATTATTAAGGTTTATTTGAAGTTTTATTGGTTTATTACAGTTTTATTGGTTTATTCACAGTTTTAATGGTTTACTTACAGTTTTTATCTGTCTAAATTTATGGTTTTACCAAAAGAGGAACACACAGAAAGTGTGGGAAAAAAATCGTGAAGAACCAAGATGGCGGCCACTCACCTCGGTTCAGAATGATAAGGCCCGCCCACACACGCACCGATTGGTCAACCGTCAGGTCACTGAACCGTAGGATTGGTCAATTGTCCTGTCACTCAACACTCAACTGTAGGATGGCCTGCCCACACGTGTAATGAACCCGCCCCCGAGACGCAGCGATTGGTCAACCGTCGGTCAACTGTCAGGTCGCTCGACCGCACGATTGGTCAACGTTCACGTCACTCAATGCTAATGAGCGAATGAGCGGAACTTTTGCCATTTAATGAACGGAATTTTGAACATTTTTGGGATACCGCGGGCACGATTTTTGTCCGGCCGAAACGTAAATACGTTATCGTAAGCTTTCTTTTGATGTGACGCGCGTGTAGGTACGCGCTATAACTTTTAAACGTATAGAGAACGGACAGACAGACAGACAGACAGAAGAGTTTTATATATATACTAGCTGGGGGTGCCCGGTGGTGCTGAGGCTTTTTTGAGGGCATGTTGTTGTTGTAGAGAGAGAGGGAGCGACTGGGGGGAAGAGAGAGAGGGGAGGAGAGAGAGAGAGGGAAGGAGAGAGAGAGAGAGGGAAGGAGAGAGAGAGAGAGATGGAAGGAGAGAGAGAGAGAGAGGGAAGGAGAGAGAGAGAGAGGGGGAAGGAGAGAGAGAGGGGGAAGGAGAGAGAGAGAGGGAAGGAGAGAGAGAGAGAGGGAAGGAGAGAGAGAGAGATGGAAGGAGAGAGAGAGAGAGAGAGATGGAAGGAGAGAGAGAGAGGGAAGGAGAGAGAGAGAGAGGGAAGGAGAGAGAGGGAAGGAGAGAGAGAGGGAAGGAGAGAGAGAGAAGGAGAGAGAGAGAGAGAGGAGAGAAGGAAAGAGAGAGGGAAGGAGAGAGAGGGGGAAGGAGAGAGAGAGAGGGGGAAGGAGAGAGAGAGAGAGAGGGGGAAGGAGAGAGAGAGAGAGAGAGGGAAGGAGAGAGAGACGGGGTGAGAGAGAGAGACTGGGGGAGAGAGAGAGAGAGACGGGGAGAAGAGAGAGAGAGAGATTGGGGGGAGAAGAGGAAGAGAGATTGGGGGAAGAGAGAGAGACTGGGAGTGTGAGAGAGAGAGAGAGAGAGTGGGAGTGTGTGTGAGAGAGAGAGGGAGAGACTGGGAGTGAGAGAGAGAGAGAGTCTGGGAGTGTGAGAGAGAGTGGGAGTGTGTGAGAGAGAGAGTGGGAGTGAGAGAGAGACTGGGAGTGAGAGAGAGAGAGAGACTGGGAGTGTCTGTGAGAGAGAGAGAGACAGAGAGACGGAGTGAGAGAGACAGAGAGACTGGGAGTAAGCGAGAGAGAGACTGGGAGTGTGAGAGAGAGAGTGAGAGAGAGAGACTGGGAGTGGGAGTGAGAGAGAGAGAGAGAGACTGGGAGTGAGAGAGAGGGACTGGGCATGTGAGAGAGAGAGAGAGAGAGTGGGAGTGTGTGAGAGAGAGAGACTGGGAGTGTGTGAGAGAGAGAGAGACTGGGAGTGAGAGAGAGAGACTGGGAGTGAGAGAGACTGGGAGTCTGTGTGAGAGAGAGAGAGACGGAGTGAGAGAGAGAGAGAGAGACTGGGAGTGTGAGAGAGAGAGACTGGGAGTGGGAGTGAGAGAGAGAGAGAGAGACTGGGAGTGAGAGAGAGACTGGGAGTGTGAGAGAGAGAGAGAGTGGGAGTGTGTGAGAGAGAGAGAGAGGGAGTGTGAGAGAGAGAGAGAGAGAGTGGGAGTGTGAGAGAGAGAGAGTGGGAGTGTAAGAGAGAGAGAGAGAGTGGGAATGTGTGAGAGAGAGTGGGTGTGTGAGAGAGAGAGAGAGAGTGGGAGTGTGTATTAATAGAACTGCGTTTATGTGTTCAACCATAAATGTATTTTGATGCTTTGGCAACATAAGATGTACCTTATCATGCCAATAAAGCGATTTGAATTGAATTGAATTGAATTGAATTGAGTGGGAGTGTGTGAGAGAGAGAGAGAGAGAGAGTGGGGGTGTGTGATAGAGAGAGAGAGAGAGAGAGAGACTGGGAGTGAGAGAGTGTGTGTGAGAGAGAGAGAGAAGGACTGGGAGTGTGTGAGAGAGAGAGAGAGTGGGAGTGAGAGAGAGAGTGGGAGTGTGTGTGAGAGAGAGTGATTGGGAGTGTGAGAGAGAGAGAGACTGGGAGTGTGAGAGAGAGATTGGGAGTGTGAGAGAGAGATTGGGAGTGTGAGAGAGAGATTGGGAGTGTGAGAGAGAGAGAGACTGGGAGTGTGAGAGAGAGAGACTGGGAGTGTGAGAGAGAGAGACTGGGTGTGTGAGAGAGAGAGACTGGGAGTGTGAGAGAGAGAGAGACTGGGAGTGTGAGAGAGAGAGAGAGCGACTGGGAGTGTGTGTGAGAGAGAGAGAGAGTGGGGGTGTGAGAGAGACTGGGAGTGAGAGAGAGAGAGAGTGTGTGAGAGAGAGACAGAGAGAGAGAGTGTGAGAGAGAGAGAGAAACTGGGAGTGAGAGAGAGAGAGAGAGACTGGGAGTGTCTGAGAGAGAGAGAGAGAGAGTGGGAGTGTGTGTGAGGGAGAGAGAGACGGAGTGTGAGGGAGAGACTGGGAGCGTGAGAGAGAGACTGGGAGCGTGAGAGAGAGAGAGAGAGAGAAATTGGGAGTGTGAGAGAGAGAGATTGGGAATGTGAGAGAGAGAGATTGGGAGTGTGAGAGAGAGAGATTGGGAGTGTGAGAGAGAGATTGGGAGTGTGAGAGAGAGAGAGATTGGGAGTGTGAGAGAGAGAGATTGGGAGTGTGAGAGAGAGAGACTGGGAGTGAGAGAGAGAGTGATTGGGAGTGAGAGAGAGAGAGATTGGGAGTGTGAGAGAGAGATTGGGAGTGTGAGAGAGAGAGAGAGAGTGGGAGTGTGTGAGAGAGAGTGGGAGTATGAGAGAGAGAGAGAGAGAGGGAGAGAGTGGGAGTGTGTGAGAGAGAGAGAGAGTGGGAGAGTGTGAGAGAGAGAGAGACTGGGAGTGAGAGAGAGAGAGACTGGGAGTGTGAGAGAGACTGGGAGTGAGAGAGAGAGAGCGACTGGGAGTGTGTGAGTGAGAGAGAGAGAGAGTGGGGGGGTGTGATAGAGAGAGAGAGAGAGAGAGAGAGACTGGGAGTGAGAGAGTGTGAGAGAGAGAGAGAGAGAGAAAAACTGGAAGTGTGTGAGAGAGAGTGGGAGTGTGAGAGAGAGAGTGGGAGTGTGTGTATGAATATCGCAGAAGTGGCCTCGATTTGGCGTCGGGCGCAAACTTTAGCGGCCGCCCGACTTTAACGCCCCAAAAGTGGCTACAATGAATTTCTAGGCCATAATGTGCTGCAAACTGTTGCCACTCCTTACAGTTGAAGCACGGACCATTGTCGCTGATGGCAAACCTGGGAATTCCATGTCTGGCGAAGACGGATTTCACATGCATTATGACACTGCTTGCTGTGGTGCTTGAGAGCAGCGCCATCTCAGGATAGTTAGAATAGTAGTCAATCACTATTAGATAGTCTTTACCATTCAAATGAAAGAGGTCCATACCAACCTTTTGCCATGGTGCTTTTGGTAAGTCAGCTACTATCATTGGTTCCTTTGCTTGTTTGTTTTGCTGTTTCTGACATGTCTCACATTCGCCGATCATGTTCTCAATGCCCTTATTTATGCCAGGCCAATAAACAGTGTCTCTTGCTCTCCTTTTGCATTTGTCAATTCCGAGGTGTCCCTCATGAATCCTTTGGGAGTGTGAGAGAGAGAGAGCGACTGGGAGTGTGAGAGAGAGAGAGATTGGGAGTGTGTGAGAGAGCGAGAGAGAGACTGGGAGTGTGTGAGAGAGAGACTGGGAGTGTGAGAGAGAGAGACTGGGAGTGTGAGAGAGAGAGACTGGGAGTGTGAGAGAGAGAGGCTGGGAGTGTGAGAGAGAGAGAGACTGGGAGTGTGAGAGAGAGAGAGCGACTGGGAGTTTGTGTGAGAGAGAGAGAGAGAGTGGGGGGGGTGAGAGAGAGGGAGAGACTGGGAGTGAGAGAGAGAGAAAGGCCTAGAAATTAGGTATAGCCCCGCCAGGTCTTTAGCGCCCGAAATTTAGCACTCGGCCGGATTCCCGTAGCGCCCGCCTGAAATTCAGTTGCGCCGCCCCAACACAGAGGCGGGCGCTATTGGAGGGTTTGGCCGCCTCGTTTGGGGCCAAGAATGTCAGTTTCAGGCGTCCAGCTGCCGCTGCGGCACCTGATGCGGTGCGGCAGGCTGGGGTACTGCAGGCCTCCTCCTTCTCTTAAGGAGGAGCTGCCTGCAGCCGTGAGATCGCCGCTGGATTCCCCCGGCAAATGAGCCCGGCACCACGGAGAAGTGCCGGGCTCACGGGAGTGACACACCAATGCCGCGGGGGGGTGGTGCAGGAGTCTGGGGAGGGAGGTGCGGCCAGGCGGCCGCCGGAAAAGCGGCCGGCCGCCCCTCCACCAGGCCGGGCGCAGCGCAGGTGCGGCCATCTCGTGATTGACAGCAGACACCCTGGCGCCGGCCAGCTCTTAAGGGGGAAGGGTCGACTTTGTCTGCTGCCACGCCCTGGATAGTGGAGCCCTCCAGCTAGGCCTGAACACTGCTGCTGGACCCAAATAGCGCCTGAAGCCATGCAGAGGGCCCGTGAACGAGCGCAGCACTTCTCAGAGCGTGATCTGAGTGTGCTGGTTGGTGGTGTGGAGAAGAGGCGCCACATTTTGTACCCGGACAATGGCAGGAAGGCGCTGTTCCGCGCCTACCGGAGAGCCTGGAGGCATGTCGCCAGCAAGGTGTCAGCCAACAGCGAGGTCCCCAGGACCGGTGTCCAATGCCGCAAAAAGTTTAATGACCTTACGCGGATTGTCAGGGTGAGTACCCTTTCCAGTGACCTCCTCATCCTTGCATGTGCACCTCACATTATGGGCAAAAGAACCTGAAAGCCCTAATGGCCAGCCCTCATCCAGCAGCTATGGAACAGGCATGAACATCAATTGCACATTCTGCACTTAACACACTGGCCAAGCTATTCCACCATGGGGGGCAGTGCACACAAGATCAGGGCGACACACTGGCCAGGCTACTCCACCATGGGAGGCAGTGCACACAAGATCAGGGCGACACACTGGCCAGGCTATTCCACCATGGGAGGCAGTGCACACAAGATCAGGGCGACACACTAGCCAGGCTATTCCACCATGGGAGGCAGTGCAAACAAGATCAGGGCGACACACTGGACTTAGAGGCCGTCCTTTCTCTTGCAGGCCAAGCTGGCTAATAATAGGAAGAGCCGGACTGCGACCGGGGGAGGCCGACCCCAGATCCAGCCGCTCACCGAGCTTCAACATCGCGTGGAGCGCATCATGGGTGCCCGGGCGATTGGCCCCGTTGCATGTGGAGATGCCGACCCTGTTCTGGGCACCAATGGTAAGGACATCAATGTTTGGACCTCTCTCGTCCCACTTGCACATCAGATCTACATCCTTTGCCACTGTCCGACCAATGCGCTGAATGCCACCACTCATGCATCCCTCGCTGATGCCCTCTCCTCACTCTAAAGTTACTCTTGTGCCTTCCTGCTTTCAGATGGTGAGGAGGAGGTCCCTGAACTTGCCAGTGACAGCCCCTCAGAGGAGGAGGAGGAGGAGGAGCAAGAGGAAGGCGGCCAATCAGGGGAACCCTCAGCCGTGGCAACCCATGCCAATGTAGGGGACACGTCTTCCCTGGAGGGGAGCGTCGCGGAAGTGTCGGAGGGGAGGGGAGCTCATGGGACCTGCGGCCTGCAGAAACGCGGGAGGGGGCTGCCAGCTCGGCGGCCTTCTCCCCAGAGGGGGGAAGGGTCAGAGGGGAGTCCAATTGCTGGGCCCAGCAGCCTCCAGCAACGCAGGAAGGGTCGGCCAGCTCGGCGGCCTTCTCCCCAGAGGGAGAGTCCGGCCTTCAGTCCGGAGATGGTCTTCGCCGAGGAGATGGAACGCCTCGAGGACTTGTCCGCGGACTCGGAGCGCCGGCACACGGAGCTCATGGGGGTAGTGGCACTGTTGCCTGAGGCCATCGAGTCCCTCTCTCGGAGTGTCACCGACGTCGGGGCCTCACAGGCCATCAGTTTGGCGGAATTCGGGGCAGAGCAGGCAGCGAGTTGGGCGGCATTCGGGGCAGATCAGGCAGCGAGTTGTGCGGCATTCGGGGCAGCTCAGGCAGCGAGTGGGCAGCTGATCAGTGGTGCCGTGCAGTCACTGGGTGCTCTGATGAGGTCACTGAACAGGTCAACACGGGCACTCACTGCTGCCACACTCGCTGTGTCAGGCAGGCATCGCCAGGGCACCCGGCGCGCTGCAGCAGCACAGCGGTCTGTCCCTCGGCAGATTGGTGCGCATGCTGCAGTGCTGGCCCGGGCGAGTGCCAGTGTCTCAGGCGACCAGCGAGCGCCTGCCATCCGCCAGCTTGCCCCCATTCCTCCAGCCGCCACTGCCACTCCCCCAGTGGAGCTGCCAGGAGCTGCTGCAGCGACTGATGCTGGCCAGCCACAGCTGCAGCATTCAACAGCCGCCCGCTCGACGGCCAGACCTTGACTAGGCGGACCTCCAAGGGCATCTGCCATCACGACATGTGCCCCTCTGGAGCCTGCCCCCAGCCTTGCAGCAGCCAATGGCCTTACTTTGAGGAGGAGCAGCAGGGCGGGCAGGGCCACAAAAAGATGGCCAAGGCATCGACCTAGCGGGCCAAAAAGTCGAATGTGTGGCCAGTTGTGTTTGTTTTTTGAGGCCGAGAATTGGATGTTTGTTTTTTGAAGGCCGAGGATGTGATGTTTGTTTTTTACGAAGGCCGAGGATGACGGCCATTTTAGTTGCACTGTTTTGTTAATCCTCTCTAGGTTGTGGGAGCGAGTAATGTGTTTGAGTGTTTTTTGGGGGTTTCGTCTGTTTTTGGTTTTCATGTGGGAAGGGCCCTGAGTTTGTACAATAAAGCATTTTATTTATTAACATTGTCCATGTTTGATCTTTGAAGTGTTTGTTGCCTTAACCGGCTGAGGGCTTGCGGAGCGGCTGCAATCATGTTCTTTCATTGGCACAAGCCATTCCCTGACAGGGGGCCTAGAAGTGACGTTCAATAAGCCGCCGACGGGCGGCCCTTGGACCTTGTGCCTCCCTCCTGGGCTGGTACTCCTCGTCCTCCTCCTCCTCATGCTCCTCCTGCTCCTCCTCCTGAGGTGGGGGTCCAACGTGAGGTGGCAGTGCCTGAGTCCTGCGGATAGCCAGGTTGTGCAGCATGCAGCAAACGACGACGAATTGGGAGACTCGGTCCTGCGAATACTGGAGGGCTCCCCCGGAGCAATCGAGACAGCGGAACCGTTGCTTGAGGACGCCAATTGTTTGTTCTATGATGTTCCTAGTCGTTTGATGGCTCTCGTTGTATGCCTCTTCAGCAGGGGTCGTGGGCGCGCGGAGCGGGGTCATGAGCCAGGTACACAAAGGATAGCCTTTGTCCCCGATAAGCCATCCTCTTGGGGGAGGCTGTGCCTGGATCATGTCAGCCACAGTTGTCTGTCGCAGGATAAAGGCATCGTGGCTGCTGCCTGGAAAGCGGGCATTGACAGCTAGCATGCGCTGCCTGTGGTCACACACCAGCTGTACATTGAGGGAATGGTAGCCCTTCCGGTTGCGGTAATCCTCGGCATGCTCCAGAGGTGCCCGCAAAGCCACATGCGTGCAGTCAATGGCGCCCTGCACCATGGGGAAGCCCGCTATTCTTGCAAATCCCACTGCACGCTGCTGCTGCTTGTCCAGGGTCATGGGGAAGGAGGTGAATTGATGTCTCCTTCTGAAAAGGGCTTCGGTCACCTGGTGGATGCAGCAATGCACGGCGAACTGGGAGATGTTAGCGATGTCCCCAGCAGCGGATTGGAAGGAGCCGGTGGCATAGAAGTTGAGAGCCACCGTCACCTTCACTGCCACCGACAGAGATGTCCTGCGCATCAGCTGTGGCTGCAGATCTCTCTGAAGCAGCTGGCAGATGTCTGCAACCACCTCCCTTCTGAATCGCAGCCTCCTTACACACATCGCGGCAGACATGGTCAGATAGGAGGACTGCTGGCGGTATACCCTGGGTGGGTAAGGCCTCAGTTGGCGACGCCTGTTGCCCCCCCTGCATCTAGCCAGGGCTGCCACTCTCTCACGGCGTCTGTAAGCCCTTCTGGCATAAGGCTGAAAGTCAGCGTTGGCACCCAATGCAGCCCCCATTATATGCTGGCAAACAAAGAGCTCTCAATGAAGGCAAAGATAATTGCTGAGCTCTGGCCTGAGCCAAAAATACCTGTCCTAGTGTTGGTCCAAACCAGTAAGCTCTCCTCCTTGGCCTCTCTCCAAAAAACCGTTGCACAAGAGTGAATGCTGCAAAATGGCTGGCCTTTATAGTGCAGGGTAAGTGCCCTTTAATTAGCACTCCCCGCGGCCCGCCTCGTCTGTGTACCGCTCCACTTAACAGTCGTTCGGGCCGCCCGGCGCACAATGGGGCGGCGCGAGTGAAGTTCCGGTTCGGGGCGCACAAAGGGCGTTGCACTAGTAAATGACGTCATGATCTGCGCGCGCAGCAGGGCGCATGCTAAGACTTTGCGCCGGCGCTAAATGTGTACTGAAGTTGGGGCGAGGCGCAGATCACGCTGCGCCCGGGCGCTAAGCGCCTAGCGCTCAAGATCTACTCCTCCTAAGGCGCTAACGGCTGGCACGCCCAACTGAATTTCTAGGCCTATGACTTTCAACACATCACATCCAGTCCTCTGTATGCTCAATCGAATGGTAAGGCAGAGAAAGGTGTTCAAGTTCTCAAACAGCTACTGAAGAAAGAAACAGAAAGCAAGTCTGATCCTTATCTCGCCCTGCTGAGCTACCGAGCCTCACCTTTAGACTCTGGTTCTTCACCTGCTGAACTCCTAATTGGTCGCAAGTTGCGTACCACGCTACCCTGCTGTGCAAAAGAAAAGCAGAGTAAGGAACTGAGACAGAGACTGCAACTGTTAAAGCTGAAACAGAAATCATACTATGACAAGTCATCCAAAACTCTGAAACCATTGACAAGGGATGATGTTGTCAGGATTGAGGATCCAGATGCATGGAACAGGAAAGCTAAAGTTCTTGAGGAAGTAGGACCAAGGTCATACACTGTTAGAACTGAGGAAGGACAGATTCTCAGGAGGAACCGCCGTTCCCTCCTGAAAACACAAGAAACTATCCAAGAGCAAATCGATGACAATGCCGCAACTGAATCTTGTCACTCACCACCAGAACAATCTAACACAAACACACATACAGGCTCTCATGAAAACACATCAGACTTACCTGTGCTGAGAAGATCCACACGTGAAGTAAAAAAGCCTGATAGACTTAATCTTTGAGTACAAAGAAAACTATATTGAAAATGTATTGACTGTTGTGAAGATGTTTATGTCATTATGATTGATTCATATTGATTTTGTTTAACCTCAAATAAAGGGGGATGTAATGATCAGTAACATGTCATCCTAGGATGGTACACTAGGTGGAGCTGTATGTATATAAGAGTGGGCTACCCACGATGCACCAGGCTACCCACAAGGCAGTAGTCAAGATGGATGCTGTACAAGTCCACATGGCTGAATAAAGTGACTAGCTCAAGCTAGCTGTTCATAATAAGAATGTCTATTTATTTATGAACATAACAATCTGGTTCTCAACCCTTCCGCCAATGGGAACAGTTTCTATCTATTCTGTCCAGACCCCTCATGATTTTGAACACCTCTATCAACTCTCCTCTCAATCTTCTCTGCTCCAAGGAGAACAACCCCAGCTTCTCCAGTCTATTAAGGTAACTGTAGTCCCTCATTCCTGGAATCATTCTCATGAATCTTTTCTGCACCTTCTCTAAGGCCTTCACATCCTCCCTGAAGTGTGGTGCCCAGAATTGGACACAGTACTCCAGTTGGGGCCGAACCAGTGTTTCATCATCATTTCCACACTTTTGTATTCTATACCTCTATTTATTAAGTCCAGGGTGCCGTATGCCTTTTTAACTGCTTTCTCAACCTGCCCTGCCACCTTCAAAGATTTGTGCACACATACCCCCAGGTCTCTGTTTGTGCACCCACTTTAGGATTGTAACATTTAGTTTACATGTCCTCTCCTCATTCTTTCCACCAAAATGTATCACTTCACACTTTTCAGCATTAAATTTCATCTGCCATGTGTCCGCCCATTTCACCAGCCTGTCTATGTCTTCCTGAAGTCTATCACTCTCTTCACTGTTCACTATACTTCCAAGTTTTGTGTCATCTGCAAATTTTGAAATTATGCTCTGTAGACCCAAGTCCAAGTCATTAATACATATCAAGAAAAGCAGTGGTCCTAGAACCAACCCCTGGAGAACACCACTTTCCTCCAGTCCAAAAAACAACCGTTCACCACTACTCTCTGTTTCCTCTCACTTAGCCAATTTTGTATCCATGCTGCCACTGTTCCTTTTATTCCATGGGCTTCAACTTTGCTGGCAAGCCTATTATGTGGCACTTTGTCAAAAGCCTTTTGGAAATCCATGTACCCCACATCAACCGCATTGTCCTCATTAACCCTCTCTGTTACCTCTCCAAAACACTTGATCAAGTTGGTTAAACACGATTTGCCTTTAACAAATCTGTGCTGGCTTTCCTTAATTAATCCACACCTATCCAAGTGACTATTAATTTTGTCCCTGATTACTGTTTCTAAAAGCTTCCCCACTACCGAGGTTAAACTGACAGGCCAGTAGTTGCTGGATTTATCCTGACACCATTTTTTGAACAATGGCGTAACATTTGCAATTCTCCAGTCCTCTGGCACCACTGGAATATTATGGCCAGTACCTGCGCGATTTCCTCCCTCAGTTCCCTCAGCATCCTAGGATGCATCCCGTCCACTCCTGGTGACTTATCTACTTTAAGTACAGCCAGTCTTTCTAATACCTCCTCTTTATCAATGTTTATCCTATCAAGTATCTCTACTACCTCCTCCTTTACTATGTCTATGGCACCATTCTCTTCCTTGGTGAAGATAGATGCAAAGTATTCGTTTAGTGCCTCAGCCATACCCTCTGCCTCCATGCATAGGTCTCCTTTATGATCCCTAATCGGCCCCAACCCTCCTCTTACTACCCGTTTACTATTTATATGCCTAGAGAAGACTTTTGGATTACCTTTTATGTTGCTGCCATTCTATTCTCATTCCCTCTCTTTGCTCCTCTTATTTACTTTTTCACTTCTCCTCTGACCTTTCTATATTTAGCCTGATTCTCAGATGTATTTGCAACCTGACATCTGTCATACGCACTCCTTTTCTGCTTCATCATATTCTCTATCTCTTTTGTCATCCAGGGAGCCCTAACTTTAGTTGCCCTTCCTTTCCCCCTAGTGGGAATGTACCTCAACTGTACCTGAACTATTTCCTCTTTAAAGGCAGCCCATTGTTCCATTACAGTTTTGCCTGCTAATCTTTGATTCCAGTATACCCGGGCCTGATCCGTTCTCATCCCACTGAAATTGGCCTTCCCCCAGTTAAACATTTTTACTCTAGATTGCTCCCTGTCCTTTTCCATAGTTAATCTAAACCTTATGATACTATGATCACTGTTCCCTAAATGTTCACCTACTGACACTTGCTGCACGTGACCTATCTCATTCCCCAGAACCAGATCCAGCAATGCCTCCTCCCTCGTTGGGCCAGAAACGTACTGATCAAGAAAGTTCTCCTGAACGCACTTCAGAAATTCTTCCCTTTCTCTGCCCTGTAATGATCAATAACATGTCATTCTATAGTGGACACTAGGTGGAGCCGTAGAGCTGTGTAGAGCTGTATATAGCTGTATGTATATAAGACTACACTACCCAGCTGTATGCATATTAAGACTACATTACCCATGAGGCACTAGGCTACCCACAAGGCAGCAGTCAAGATGGATGCCTCTACAGATACCGTACCTAGTCCACATGTGCTCAATAAAGTGTCTAGCAAAAGCTAGCTGTGTTCATAATAAGAATGTCTATTTATTAATGAACATAAGATGGTACCAGGATGGTGAAGATCTGCTGAAAATTGTGAAAAGCGACATGGAGAATTTGAAGCCACCAGAGCGTTTGAAACTCACAGGAAATATCGACTACAATTGGCAGACTCTAAAACAACAATTCGAACTCTACATTGCAGCCATTGGATTCGGTACGAAGCCAGACGCAAGGAAGATAGCGTTGCTGCTTATGGTTGCAGGCCTACAGGCGATAGAGGTATTTAATACATTTGTATTTAATCCAGAGGAGAACAGAGAAAAATTAGAAGATGTGCTAAAAAAATTGATCGACATTGCTCTCCCAAAAAGAATGAGACCTAAGAAAGATACATCTTCTGTTCTCAGACACAGCAGCAAAATGAGACTTTTGATAGCTTTATAACCGATCTGAAACTGAAAGCACAGACATGTAATTTCTCTGAGCTCAAAGCATCCATGATTCGTGACCAGATTGTGTTTGGTATTCATGATAAAAAAGTCAGGGAATGTCTGTTGAGAGAAACCGAACTAAATTTGGAAAATGCGGTGAAAATGTGCCAAGCCAGCGAGCTAGCTCGAAAGCACGTGAAGACTTTCAGTGAAATCAATAATGATGCGATTGTAATGAGTGATAATGCTGCTGTCGGTGCTGTGTCCTACAAGGGGAAGAAACGTGGGCAGAACAGAAATGAAAAGCAATCGGAGGATGAAATTTTTAATTGTAAGTGCTGTGGTTACAAACACCAGTTAAGACAATGCCCAGCGTTTGGAAAAATGTGCACAAAGTGTAATGGAAAGAATCACTTTGCCAAACAATGCTTTTCAAAAGTAAAAACTAAGAAAGGGCAACAAGCTAATGTAATTGAGGACACTGATTTAAGTGAGACATTTTTTGTAGGAATGGGGTCATGTGACAATATCAAAAAGGATACAGAAAATGTGCAGCACTCAGAAATGGACAATGCTGAACATAAAGTTAATGCAGTAAAAGAGGACAAATGGATGATCCCACTGCGGGTAAATGGAGCATTAGTTACCTTGAAACTAGACACTGGGGCAAAAGCAAACTTAATCAGTATGAGTGACATTAACAATATGAAAGAAAAGCCCAAAATACAGAAAAAGTCAGTACTACTGAAGGACTATAATGGACAGAAAATAAATAGCTTAGGTGTATGCAGACTTAAAGTGACAGTCAAAGACAAAGTGCATCATCTCATATTTTCTCTTGTGTCTGAAAGACTTGATTCACTACTGGGTGACAAAGCTTGTGAGGACTTAGAACTGGTCAAGAGAGTCTACCGTATAAACTTTGCCATAAGCAGACCAGGTGACTCGGTGGATTCTGTAGTGAATAATTTCCAGGATGTGTTCAAAGGATTTGAAGTTCTACCATTCACTTACAAGATCCAGCTAAAGGAGGATGCTCAGCCAGTGGTACATGCTCCACAAAGAGTTCCAGCACCCCTGCGTGACCGGCTCAAGAATGAACTGGACAGAATGGCCACACTAGGAGTCATCAGGAAAGTCGAAGAGCCAACAGGCTGGGTTAACTCCATGGTATGTGTAAAGAAAAAGAACAATGATCTAAGAATATGCATGGATCCAAAGGACTTAAATGCAAACATAAAACGTGAACACTACCAGATTCCCAAGCGAGAAGAAATCACCAGTGAAATGTCAGGTGCCAGATACTTTACAAAGCTCGATGCCTCACAAGGATTTTGGCAACTAAAACTGGATGAAGAGAGCACCAAATACTGTACCTTCAACACACCATTTGGCAGGTATTGTTTCGTCAGAATGCCTTTCGGGATAATATCTGCATCTGAAATCTTTCATAGAGCGATGGAACACATAATTGAAGGTCTGGAAGGAGTTCGGGTCTATGTTGATGACATCATCATCTGGGGCTCCACACTGAAAGTACACAATGAGAGACTGACTAAAGTGCTACAGAGCATACGCCAGAATGGACTGAAGCTCAACAAAGCCAAGTGTCAGTTTGGCATCCAGGAAGTCACTTTCCTAGGAGATAATCTATCTGGTAAAGGAATAGAGCCAGATATGGAAAAAGTAAACGCCATACTCAACATGCCCCAACCCACTGACAAAAAAGGAGTGCTACGCATCATGGGGATGATAAACTTCATTGGAAAGTTCATTCCTAACTTGTCAGCCAAGACAGCCTGTCTGCGAGACCTGCTACATAAAACAAATGGGTTCGCATGGACAGAAAAACATAAACAAGAGTGGATAAACCTCAAAACAGTGCTGACAACCACACCTGTACTCACCTTCTTTGACCCAACAAAAAGAATCAAAGTGTCAACGGATGAATCAAAAGATGGCCTAGGTGCGGTCTTGCTACAAGCAGAGGGTGAAGATTGGAAGCCTGTTGCCTATGCCTCCAGGTCTATGACTGATACTGAGTGTTGATACGCCCAGATTGAAAAGGAATGTCTAGGCTTGGTAGTTGGACTAGAAAAGTTTCATGGCTACATATATGGACTTCCCACCTTCACAGTTGAGAGAGACCACAGCCCTCTGGTTGCCATCATTAAAAAAAACCTGAATGAGATGTCTCCAAGGATTCAACGACTCATGATGAAGCTGCAAAAATATGACTTTGAACTGATCTACACACCAGGCAAATACATAGTGTTAGCAGATGCACTATCCCGAGCACCCACAATGAGTCATGTGAGCTCTACTGAAGAAGACGTGGATGTTCATGTGAGTATGGTCACTGCTGCGCTACCCGTGTCAGACACAAAATCAAAGCAAATAGCAGAAGAAACAGTAAAAGATACAATATTACAAACAGTAATAGAGAACATTCATCATGGTTGGCCAAAAGGTTCCTGTCCAAAATATTTTCACATAAGGTCAGAATTGAGTGTCGCAAGTGGACTATTACTAAAACAGAACAGAATAGTCATTCCACAGGCTTTACGTCAAGACATGCTCAAAAGGATTCATGAGGGACACCTCGGAATTGAAAAATGCAAAAGGAGGGCAAGAGACACTGTTTATTGGCCTGGCATAAATAAGGACATTGAGAACATGATAGGCAAATGTGAGACATGTCAGAAACACCAAAACAAACAAGCAAAGGAACCAATGATAGTAGCTGACATACCAACAGCACCATGGCAAAAGGTTGGTATGGACCTTTTTCATTTAAATGGTAAAGACTATCTAATAGTGATTGACTACTATTCTAACTGTCCTGAGATGGCGCTGCTCTCAAGCACCACAGCAAGTAGTGTCATAATGCATGTGAAATCCATCTTCGCCAGACATGGAATTCCCAGGATTGCCATTAGCGACAATGGTCCGTGCTTCAACTGTAAGGTGTGGCAACAGTTTGCAGCACATTATGACTTTCAGCACATCACATCCAGTCCTTTGTATGCTCAGTCAAATGGTAAGGCAGAGAAAGGTGTTCAAGTTCTCAAGCAGCTACTGAAGAAAGCGACAGAAAGCAAGTCTGATCCTTATCTCGCCCTGCTGAGCTACCGAGCCTCACCTTTAGACTGTGGTTCTTCACCTGCTGAACTACTAATGGGTCGCAAGTTGTGCACCACGCTACCCTGCTGTGCAAAAGAGCAGCAAAGTGAGGAACTGAGACAGAGACTTCAACAGTTAAAGCTGAAACAGAAATCATACTATGACAAGTCATCCAAAACTCTAATACCATTGACAAGGGATGATGTTGTCAGGATTGAGGATCCAGATGCATGGAACAGGAAAGCTACAGTTCTTGAGGAAGTAGGACCAAGGTCATACACTGTTAGAACTGAGGAAGGACAGATTTTCAGGAGGAACCACCGTTCCCTCCTAAAAACACAAGAGACTATTCAAGACAAGATTGATGACAATGCCACAACTGCATCTTGTCATTCACCGCCAGAACAATCTCATGAAGACACATCAGACTTACCCGTGTTGAGAAGATCCACACGTGAAGTAAAAAAGCCTGATTGACTTAATCTTTGAGTACAATGTCAAGCTTTGAAAATGTGTTGACTGTTTTGAAAATGTTTATGTTTATAGAGCACTAACAAAACTGTTGCTGCTATTATCTTTATTGTTTTCTTGAAAGTTGATTGATATTGACTTTGTTAAACCTCAAAGAAAGGGGGATGCAATGATCAATAACATGTCATTCTATAGTGGACACTAGGTGGAGCCGTAGAGCTGTATATAGCTGTATGTATATAAGACTACACTACCCAGCTGCATGTATATTAAGACTACATTACCCATGAGGCACTAGGCTACCCACAAGGCAGCAGTCAAGATGGATGCCTCTACAGATACTGTACCTAGTCCACATGTGCTCAATAAAGTGTCCAGCAAAAGCTAGCTGTGTTCACAATAAGAATGTCTATTTATTAATGAACATAAGATGCCCTTAACACTATCATGGTCCCAGTCTATATTGGGATAGTTGAAGTCCCCCATTATTAGTACTCTATAGTTCTAGCACCTGTGTAATTTCCCTGCAAATTTGCTCCTCCATATCTTTCCCACTATTTGGTGGTCTATAGAATACACCTAGTAATGTAATGGCACCTCTATTATTTCTTAGCTCTAGCCATATAAATTCTGTCCTTGACCCCACCAGGACATCCTCCCTCTCCAGCACTGTAACATTCTCCTTGACCAATACTGCCACACCCCCTCCTATCTTTCCTTCTCTATCTTTCCTGAACACTTTATAACCAGGAATATTTAATACCCAATCCTGCCCTTTTTTGAGCCAGGTTTCAGTTATTGCCACAACATTATATTCCCATGTGGCTATTTGTGCCGACAGCTCACTTACCTTGTTTACTACGCTTCATGCGTTCACATACATACACTGTAAACCCATCTTAGACCAGCCTGTATTCTCTCTTAGTTTGACCCCACCTAATACATTACTATTTCGCACTTTAGTGCTCTCTGCCTCTCCCAATCCTTTGAGCACTTTATTTCTCCTTTCTAATGTTACAACCTGGTGCCCATCCCCCTGCCAACTTAGTTTAAACCCTCCCCAACAGCACTAGCATACCTCCTCATGAGGATATTGGTACCGGCTCTGTTGAGGTGCAACCCGTCCGGCCTGTACAGGTCCCACCTCCCCCAGAACCGGCCCCAATTCCCCAGGAATCTGAAGCCCTCCCTCCTGCACCATCTCTCCAGCCACACGTTCATCTGCTCCATCCTCCTATTTCTATATTCACTCGCTCGTGGCACCGGGAGTAATCCAGAGATTACTACCTTTGAGGTCCTGCTTTTTAATCTCTTTGAGCTCCCTAAAATCTGTCTGCAGGATCTCATCCCTCTTTCTACCTACGTTGTTGGCACCAATATGGACAACAACCTCTTCCTATTCACCCTCAGAGTGTCCTGCAGCCGCTCAGTGACATCCTTAACCCTGGCACCAGGGAGGCAACATACCATCCTGGAGTCAGGTCTGCAGCTGCAGAAACGCCTGTCTGCTCCCCTAACTATTGAATCCCCTACCACTATTGCTTTCCCTGTCTTCCTCCTCCACCCCTGTACAGCTGAGCCATGCATGGTGCCATGGTCTTGGCTCTGGCTGTACTCCCCAGTGGAACCATCACCCTCACCAGTACTCAGCACAGAATACTGGTTGTAGAAGGAGATGCACTCTGGGGACTCCTGCACTACCTGCCTGGTCCTCCTCTTCTGTCTGGCAGTCACCCATTCCCTCTCTGCCTGCGCACTCATTAGCTGCGGGGTGACCACCTCCTGAAATGTGCTATCCACGTAGGTCTCAGCCTCGCGGATGCACCGCAGTGACACCAGCTGCTGCTGAAGCTCCGAAACCCGGAGCTCGAGCTCCTCCAGCTGACGACACCTCCTGCACACATCGTTGTCCAGGACACGGGAAGCGTTCTGGAGTTCACACTACTTTTTTTTATTCGTTCATGGGATGTGGGCATCGCTGGCAAGGCCAGCATTTATTGCCCATCCCTAATTGCCCTTGAGAAGGTGGTGGTGAGCCACCTTCCTGAACCGCTGCAGTCCGTCTAGTGATAGTACTCCCACAGTGCTGTTAGGGAGGGAGTTCCAGGATTTTGACCCAGTGACGATGAAGGATCAGCAAAATACTTCTAAGTCAGGATGGTATGTTACTTGGAGGGGAACTTGGAGATGGTGGTGTTCCCATGCGCCTGCTGCCCTTGTCCTTCTAGGTGGAAGAGGTCGCGGGTTTGGGAGGTGCTGCCGAAGAAGCCTTGGTGAGTTGCTGCAGTGCATCTTGTAGATGGTACACACTGCAGCCACGGTACGCCGGTGGTGGAGGGAGTGAATGTTTAAGGTGGTGGATGGGGTGCCAATCAAGCAGGCTGCTCTGTCCTGGATGGTGTCGAGCTTCTTCGGTGTTGTTGGAGCTGCACTCATCCAGGCAAGTGGAGAGTATTCCATCACAGTCCTGACTTGTGCCTTGTAGATGGTGGAAAGGCACAGGATGTGCATCCTCTGGGCCCAGTTGCCCTGCTGTGCCTTTAATTATTCGACTATTAACTAACTTCTTTTTTTAAGTAACTTAACAGAAATAAACTCGAGACTTAAAAACAATCCCTCCCCAATCTGCTCCTTCCCTTGTGCTGAGGTCACTTCCCTCGCTCCCTGACACTGGCGCTCCCTCCGGGCTCTTGGGCCTGTCTTTATCTGTGGTCGCTCCTCTCGCTGTCCCACAGCTCCGCTCTCGTGCCTATTAACTTGGGTTCTGTGGCTCCACTCCTCCTTTTCACTCAGACGTCTCCACCGCCTTCTTCCTCTCCATCAATTCCTGCGCCCACTCTGCTTGTGAATCACTGCATTTGCGAATCTCCCGGCTCTGTCTCCAAGCTCTGTGCTCAAGCTCAGTATTTGAAACAATGATCTCGATGCAGGAAATAGTGCACGGTATGTTAGCTCCAGGAGATAAAATCAAGGACACCATCACAATCAGCAAAGACAATGACAAAGATCAGAACATTCCAAAGGCTGTCACATGCAGTACCTGTGGAGGAGTTGGACTAACCACATCCAAGAAGTGTTAAACCATGCACACAATAACTGATTTCAAATCTGAAGCAAGAGAGTTCTTTCAAGGGTTGGTTGAAAGGAATTTCAGATGAGTGTAAAGTGAGAAACTGTAATTTAGTCTATGACACCCACAAGCCATGTAGTCAACCGGAACCATCTTGGGGTTAGATGTGGCAAAAGGTGAACTAGGTGAGAAGTGACATAATCAAGAGTAAGAAAAGCACAAAAATGGAACAGTCGGTAACAGAACATCAATTAGTCTCTTCTTATCATGGAGAAATCAAATATTCAATACACTGTGTTTGAAACAAAGCTGCTTTATTCAATATTGATACAGAATATTAATCTCCAGCCCAGGTATAGGGGTTATTAAGATCAGCAAAAACACACTCTGTGTACTAGAGGCGGAAGTAGTACCATATTAGATAGGAGCAGACTAAGAAAGACTGAAAAATTCAAAAATGTGTTTAGAATGCATGTACGTAAACGTACAAAGTGTGGTGAATAAGGTTGGTGAGCTACAAGCACAATTAGCCATGCAGCAATATGATGTTGTGGCAATAACGGAAACATGGCTTAAAAACGGTGAGGACTGGGCACTTAATATTCAAGGGTACAAGGTGTTCAGAAAGGATAGAGAAGGAAAAAAGGGAGGTGGGGTGGTAGTGCTAATTAAGGAAGACATTGTAGTGTTGGAAAGGGAGGATGTTCTTGAGGGGACAAGGACAGAATCCATTTGGTTAGAGTTGAGGATCAAAAAGGGTATGATCACACTATTGGGGGTATTCTATAGGCCTCCAAATAGTGAGAGGGAGGTAGAGAGTAAATCTTCAGGGAAATCACAGAGAGATGCAAGAGCTAAAGAGTGGTGATATTGGGGGACTTTAATTACCCAAATATCAATTGGGATAATGCCAGGGTAAAGGCAAAGGAGGGGGAGGAATTTCTGAAATGTGTTCAGGAGAATTTCCTTGAACAGTATGTTCTTGGCCCAACTAGGAAGTAGGCATTGCTGGATCTGCTGCTGGGGAATGAGGTGGGCCAGGTCGACCAAGTGTCTGTGAGAGAACACTTGGGTACGAGTGATCATCGTATCATAAGATTTAGATTAGCAATGGAGAGGAGCAAGGAACAATCTAGAGAGGAACATCTAAACTGGAATAGGGCTAACTTCAATGGGATGTGAAAGGATCTAGCCAGGGTAAAATGGAACCAAAGACTGACATAAAAACTGAAATGGAACAATGGGTGATCTTTAATGAGATGTTCCGAGTACAATTTCAAAATGCACATCGTTATAAAATACATTTCCTGATTCAATTACTTCTAGTCCATATAATCAATTTTAATTTCACAAACAAATTATGCCCAGACTATGTGATTTTACAAAGAAGACAAAAGTAACAATTGCGTTTGGATTAGATTCATTTACCTTCTCCTTCAAGCAATGTGTCTTGGAAAATAGGATTACACAGGATATACGGCAGAGAAACACACCATTCGGCCCAACCAGTCCATGCCGGCGTTTATGCTCCACTCGAGCCTCCTCCCGTCTTTCCTCATCTAACTCTATCAGCATAAGCCTCTATTCCCTTCTCCCTCATATGCTTGTCTAGCCTCCCCTTAAATGCATCTATACTATTCACTTCAACCACTCCCTGTGGTAGCGAGTTCCACATTCTCACCACTCTCTGGGTAAAGAAGTTTTTCCTGAATTCCCTATTTGATTTCTTGGTGACTATCTTATATTGATATCCTCTAGTTATGCTCTTCCCCACAAGTGGAAACACTCTCTCTGTATCTACTCTATCAAAACCTTTCATAATTTTAAAGATCTCTATTAGGTCACCACTCAGCCTGCTTTTATCAAGAGAAAAGAGACCCAGCCTGTCCATCCTTTCCTGACAGGTATACCCTCTCATTTCTGGTATCATCCTTGTAAATCTTCTCTGCACCCTCTCCAGTGCCTCTATATCCTTTTTATAATATGGTGACCAGAATTGTACGCAGTACTCCAAGTGTGGTCTAACCAAGGTTCGATACAAGTTTAGCATAACTTCACTACTTTTCCATTCTATAACAATTCAATTCTATAACAATCGATCCCAATAATTTAACCCAATGGGTTAAAGTCTTAAGTCCAATTTTGTCAGCACGCTGCGACATTCGATGTCTGCAGATAACAGGAAATAAATTCTTAAAACTGCTGGATCTCTTGCTCTGCCATCAACCTCTTATCAAACTGGAGCTGGCATTGCCTAATATGGTCGTCTCTGGCTACTGCACAGTCCAGAGACACAAGTCTGCATTTTCTTCAACACACATCAACAACGTTAGAAGCAGTAAAAACACTGCGGCCTTCCTGGGGCAGCACAAACCACTAGTCTCCAGACTTTTCTTATCCCAACATCATATTTCTGATCGAAACATTCTATGATGTAAATATCCAAGGCCAGTTGGTTGCAAACACCAGCTGTTGCTCAGTGAAATCTCTCTCTCTCTCTAATGATACCAACCACATTATCCCTGATATCGAATGAACTAAACATGCACACCTTTCAGAAGCTGAATTAACCGAGGTCCATATGCCAACACCCCTCTCATCTTCCATTCACTTCAATTGAAAGGAAACCGACAGATTGGACCAGTCAGGATTTGAAAGATATTTACAACAGATTCTAGATGTTCTTAGAGTTGGGATCTTTCTCGACTCTGTCCACTCGAGGAGTTCGATAACAGACTTTCTCCTGTGACTATAGAGCTGGGGTATTGGCCCGTGATGTGCTCACTTGTTCATCTTGTTGACTCTAAACCTTTGCCAATTATTTGATGTGATCTGTTTATTTGTATGTATTCTTTTAAATACACTTGCTGAGTGGATTCAAATTTAAATTGAAAGCAGGTTTGCAGGCGTGATGCTCTATTCACACATTGAAGGTGAGGGAGATGCTGTGGGACACACGCTAAGTCCAGTAGCTGAAAGTGATTAACAGACTGGGTTTTGTGTTTAGTGATCCAGGGCATGTTACCGAGACCTTCCTCGGATACCAAGGCTAGGAGAGGCACTCTGGAAGTTATGGGGAGCTGGGACTTGTCCATGAGAGTAACCGAAGGTATGAGAACTGAAATAATCTCTAGTTAGAAAGGAGAAAAGGCCCAAAAATGGAGCAGTCAGTAACAGGACATCAATTAGTCTCCTCTTATTTTGGAGACATCAAATATCGACACACTGTGTTATTTGAAATATGAAAATATTAAACTCCAGCCCAGTTATAGGAGTTATTAACAACAGCAGAAATAAACCCCAACTGTCAGATTTAGGACGATTCAGTCAGGATGTGATTAACAGCAGCAATAACAGCAGAATCCAACCCCTGCAGTCACTTGTGAACTTGCTGGTGTCTCAGCAGACTGGATGAAGTCGTGAATCCCTTTCCACACTGAGAGCAGGTGAACTGCCTCTCCCCAGTGTGAACTCGCTGGTGTGTCAGCAGGTGGGATGACCGAGTGAATCCATTTCCACACACGGAGCAGGTGAACTGCCTCTCTCCAGTGTGGACTCTCTGGTGTTTCAGCAGGCTGGATGAAAGAGTGAATCCCTTCCCACACTCAGGGCAGGTAAACGGCCTCTCCCTAGTGTGAACGCGCTGGTGAGTTAGAAGGTTAGATGAAAAAGTGAATCCCTTCCCACACTCAGGGCAGGTGACGCCCTCTCCCCAGTGTGAACTCGCTGGTGTTTCAGCAGGCTGGATGAATCAATGAATCTCTTCTCACACATGGAGCAGGTGAATGGCCTCTCCCCAGTGTGAGTCCGTTGGTGTGCCAGGTGGCTGGATGACTGAGTGAATCCCTTCCCACACTCGGAGCAGATGAACGGCCTCTCCCCGGTGTGAACTCGCTGGTGTCTCAGATGGTGGGATGAATTATTGAATCCCTTCCCACACACGGAGCAGGTGAACGGCCTCTCCCCAGTGTGAATACGCTGGTGTGTCAGCAGGCTGGATGACAGAGTGAATCGCTTCCCACACTCGGTGCAGTTGATTGGTCTCTCCCCGGTGTGCACTCACTGGTGAGTTAGAAGGTTGGATGAACAAGTGAATTCCTTCCAACACTCTGAGCAGGTAAACGTCCTCTCCCCAGTGTGAACTCGCTGGTGTTTAGTGAGGTGGGATGAACACGTGAACCTCATCCTACAGTGAGGGCAACTGAAGGGTCTCTTCCCGGTGTGACTGCGTTGATGAATTTCGAGCTCAGATGGGGAACTGAATCCCTTCCCACAGTCCCCACATATCCACGGTTTCTCCGTGGTGTGGGTGTCCTTGTGTCTCTCCAGGTTGGATGATCAGTTGAAGCCTCGTCACACACAGAACACGTGTATGGTTTCTCCCCGCTGTGAATGGTGTGATGTTTTTCAGGCTGTGTAACTGGTTAAAGCTGTTTCCACTGTCAGTCCACTGTAACACTCTCACTCGGGTGTGTGTGTCTCGGTGCTTTTCCAGTCACACTGATGTTTGAAATCTTTTCTCACAGACAGAACAAACATTTCTCTTTCCACATTCAAAGGCCGATGATGTTCAGGTCCTGATGAATCGAGTGACTCTGTCAGATCTTGATGTGATGTTTGGTTTGAGTTTCCCATCTTCAAATCCTCCCCTTCTAACACCCTGTAAAAGGAGTTTACAAAAGTCATCACTGTAAGTACTGGATAGAAATTCAGCACAGTCAATTCTAGTTTGTATGGAACATTCTTTCCTCTCTTGTTCCCTCAAAGCTGTAAATCCCCTTCCCACACATTGTACCTCTTCCCTGTGCTAAATCCAAAACTATCGCACATCTGAAGACAGTTTGTCTTCTGCTCCCAGTTTTCTCCCCCAACTCTGGCAGGTTTCAGTTCTACACTCACTGGTTCCCCTCCCTCCCTCCGGTTAAAAAAATTGAGGCGCATGGAATAGGTGGGTCAGTGGTAGCTTGGATAAGGAATTGGCTTAAGGGCAGAAAACGGCGAGTTGTGGTAAATGGCTGTTCTTCAGACTGGAGGATGGTCGACAGTGGTGTTCCCCAAGGGTCTGTGCTGGAGCCACTGCTTTTTTTGATATATATAAATGACCTGGATATTGGAATACAGAGTAGAATTTCTAAATTTGCCAATGACACCAAACTTGGGGGTGTGGCGAACAGTGAGGATGATGCCAATCGACTGCAACAGGACATAGAAAGGCTAGCAGAATGGGCAGACAAGTGGCAGATGGAATTTAATACAGAGAAGTGTGAGGTGATGCATTTTGGTGGAAGGAACAGGAAGAGACAATATACACTTAATGGCACAGTTTTAAAGAGTGTGCAGGGACAGAGGGGCCTGGGAGTTAATGTGCATAGATCCCTGAAGGTGGCAGGACATATTGAGAGACTGCTTAACAAAGCATATGGGATCTTGGGTTTCATAAATAGAGGTATTGAGTACAAAAGTAGAGAAGTTATACGGAATCTTTATCTGTATAAAGCACTGGTTAGGCCACAACTGGAGTATTGTGTCCAGTTCTGCTCACCACACTTTAGGAAGGATGTGAAGGCCCTTGAGAGGGTGCAGAGGAGATTTACCAGAATGGCTCTGGGGAAGGGGGATCTTAGCTACAAAGATAGGTTGGAGAAGCTGGATTTGTTTTCATTAGAGCAAAGGAAATTGAGGGGTGATTTGATAGAGGTGTACAAGATTATGACGGGTTTGGATAGGCTGGACGGGGAAAGGCTGTTCCTACTAGATGATGGTACAAGGACTAGGGGACACAGATTTAAGGTTTTGGGCAAGAGATTCAGGGGGGACGTGAGGAAAAACTTTTTTACACAGCGAGTGGTGATGACCTGGAATTCGCTGCCGATGGAAGTGGTGGAAACGGAGACACTCAATGTTTTCAAGGGGAGACTGGATAGGCACTTGAGGGAAATAAACTTGCAGGGCTACGGGGATAGAGCGGGGGAATGTGACTGACTGAATTGCTGTACAGAGAGCCGGCACGGGCTCGATGGCCCAAATGGCCTCCTTCTGTGTCGTTATGATTCCTCCCCTGAAGGTGCTGACTCTGGCTGGGTTCAGTTCTACACTCACTGGTTACCCTCCCTCTCCTCCCCTGAAGGTGCTGACTCTGGCTGGGTTCAGTTCTACACTCACTGGTTCCGCTCTCTCTCCTCCCCTGAAGGTGCTGACTCTGGCTGGGTTCAGTTCTGCACTCAGTGCGACCCTGAAGCCTCGCCCACGAAAGGTTACTTTACAAAGATGGCCGCGCACGCGCTCTACCGCTCGCTGAAGCAAAATTGTGACACACAAATCTTCAACTTTCCTTTATAAATATGGCCACCGTTAACCTGGGCCTTTTACCGAGAAAAAGCCTCGGAGCTGGAAACACGGAACCTGTAGGTTCTCATTCAGGGCTTGCGGCCTACACTAGATGTTTATGAAACCTACCCACCGAGTGCGTTACCTCCCTGCGCCTCGCTGATTTGTAAGCGGCACAAAACCCAGATCTCCACGCTCTGTCCGTTTCCACCACTCGACTGGCTCTGATCACAGAGACATTGCTCATGCTCCAAATGCAAGCGAGCACTGCGTCTGCGCACTGGACTCCTCCAGTGTGAATAGGGCACATTCTCCCCGCGGTGCATGCTGGGGAGCAGCACCGCCATTGAACGCCCCATTAGTGAATGGTGAATCAGTTTCTGTGATCACATTGAGAGAAAATTCATCAATAATTCCGGGCGTTCTGCCATGGTTCAGTCCTGGATGTGATTAATAACAGAATCCAAACCCCTGCAGTCACATGTGATCTCACTGGAGTCTCAGCAGATGGGGTGAATTCCTTCCCACTCACAGGATATTGAAACAACCTCTCTCCAGTATCAATGCGCTGATCGTGCATCAGCTGCTTTGCACTTTGAAAGCTTTTCTCACAGTCAGAGTATTTGCAGCAACTGTTCTCAATGTGGATACTCAGGAGTGTCAACAGTTGAGACAACGGAGTCAATCCCTTCCATACGTGAAGTATCTAAACAGTCTCTCTCCGGTGTGACTGTGCTGGTGTCTCAGTAACTGGGATGATTGATTGAATCCCTTTCCACATATAGAGCAGTGAATGCATTGTCCCCATTACGAACACGTTAGTGTGGCAATCTCTTTCCACACTCACCTGGTGAACAGCCTCTCACTGGTGTGACTGTTTCGATGAGTTTGCACCTCAGACGGGCAACTGAATCCATTCCCACTGTCCCCACATTTACATTGTTGATTCAGGTGGGTGCACGAGTCTCACAGGCTAGACGATTTGTTAAAGGTGGATCCACACACATAACACATGTGCTGTTTCTCCCCAGTGTGATTGGTGTTTTTTTCCTTCCATATTCAAATGCCAATGATATTCAGGTCCTGATGAATCTGGTGAATCTGTCAGATCCTGAAGCGATGCTTGGTTTGAGTTTGCATCTGCAGATCCTCCCCTTCTAATACCCTGCAAATGGTGTTTACAACAGGATAGAAATTCGGAACAGACAAATCTAGTTTCTACAGATTATTTTTCACTCCTGTCACTCCTGAAATGTAAATTCTCAATTTTACAAACTCTCCCTCCATCCTTACTGTCTAAAAACAACATTCATGACACCATCTGGTGATTTTGTTTCTCCCCTTCTCTCCAGAAGGAACCGAATCTGGCTGTTTGCAACAACAACTTGTATTTATATCGCACCTTTAATAGAGTAAAATGTCCCCACAGGAGAACTATAAGACAACAAAATTGAAACCGAGCCACATAAAGAGAAATTAGGGCAGATGACCAATAGGTTGTTTGAAGAGGTAAGTTTTAAGGTGCATCTTAAAGGAGAGGTAGCGAGGTGGAGAGGTTTAGGCAGGGAATTCCAGAGCTTTTTAAAAATTCATTGATGGGATGTGGGCGTCGCTGGCTGGCTAGGCCTGCATTTAGTGCCCATCCTTAATTGCCCTTGAGAAGATGGTGGTGAGCCACCTTCTTGAACCGCTGCAGTCCATATAGTGTAGGTACACCCACAATGCTGTTAGGAAGGGAGTTCCAGGATTTTGGCCCAGCGACAGTGAAGGAACGGTGATACAGGTCCAAGTCAGGATGGTGTGTGGCTTGGAGGGGAACTTGTAGGTCGTGATGTTCCCATGCATCTGCTGCCCTTGTCCATCCAAGTGGTAGAGGTCGCGGGTTTGGAAGGTGCTGTTGAAGGAGCTTTGGCGAGTTGCTGCAGTGCATCTTGTAGATGGTACACACTGCAGCCACAGTGCGCCGGTGGTGGAGGGAGTGAATGTTGAATGTGGTGGATGGAGTGCCAATCAAGCGGGCTGCTTTATCCTGAATGGTGTTGAGCTTCTTGAGTGTTGTTGGAGCTGCACTCATCCAGGCAAGTGGAGAGTATTCCATCACACTCCTGACTTGTGCCTTGTAGATGGTGGAAAGGCTTTGGGGAGTCAGGAGGTGAGACACTCGCCGCAGAATTCCCAGCCTCTGGCCTGCTCTTGTAGCCATAGTATTTATATGGCTGGTCCAGTTCAGTTTCTGAGCAATGGTAACCCCCAGAATGTTGATAGTGGGGGATTCAGCGATGGTAATGCCATTGAATGTCAAGGGGAGATGGTTAGAGTCTCACTTATTGGAGATGGTCATTGCCTGGCACTTGTGTGGTGCGAATGTTACTTGCCACTTGTCAGCCCAAGTCTGAATGTTGTCCAGGTCTTGCTGCATATGGACACGGACTGCGTCAGTATCTGACGAGTCTCGAATGGTGCTGAACAGTGTGCAATCATCAGCGAACATCCCCACTTCTGACCTTATGATGGAGGGAAGTTCATTGATGAAACAGCTGAAGATGGTTGGGCCTAGGACACTGCCCTGAGGAACTCCTGCAGTGATGTCATGTGATTGAGATGAATCACCTCCAACAACCACAGCCAACTTCCTTTGTGCTAGGTATGATTCCAACCAATGGAGAGTTTTCCCCTTGATTCCCATTGACTTCAGTTTTGCTAGGGCTCCTTGATGCCACAATCGATCAAATGCTGCCTTGATGTCAAGGGCAGTCACTCTCACCTCACCTCTTGAGTTCAGCTCTTTTGTCCATGTTTGGACCAAGGCTGTAATGAGGTCAGGAGCTGAGTGGCCCTGGCGGAACCCAAACTGGTCATCAGTTAGCAGGTTATTGCTGAGTAAGTGCCGCTTGATAGCACTGTCGACGACACCTTCCATCACTTTGCTGATGATTGAGAGTAGACTGATGGGACGGTAATTGGCTGGGTCGGATTTGTCCTGCTTTTTGTAGACAGGACATACTTGGGCAATTTTCCACATTGCTGGGTAGATGCCAGTGTTGTAGCTGTACTGGAACAGCTTAGCTAGGGGCGCAGCTAGTTCTGGAGCACAAGTCTTCAGTACTATTGCCGGAATGTTGTCAGGGCCCATAGCCTTTGCAGTATCCAGTGTCTTCAGCCGTTTCTTGACATCACGTGGAGTGAATTGAATGGGCTGAAGACTGGCATCTGTGATGCTGGGGACCTCAGGAGGAGGCCGAGATGGATCATCCGCTCGGCACTTCTGGCTGAAGATAGTTGCAAATGCTTCAGCCTTGTCTTTTGCACTCACGTGCTGAGCTCCACCATCATTGAAGATGGGGGTATTTTTGGAGCCTCCTCCTCCTGTTAACTGTTTAATTGTCCACCACCACTCACGACTGGATGTGGCAGGACTGCAGAGCTTTGATTTGATCCAATGGTTGTGAGATCGCTTAGCTCTGTCTATCGCATGTTGCTTCCATTGTTTGGCATGCAAGTAGTCCTGTGTTGTCGCCTCACCAGGTTGACACCTCATTTTTTGGTATGCCTGGTGCTGTTCCCGGCATGCTCTCCTGCACTCTTCGTTAAACCAGGGTTGATCTCCCGGCTTGATGGTAATGGTAGAGTGAGGGATATGCCGGGCCATGAGGTTACAGATTGTGGTTGAATACAATTCTGCTGCTGCTGATGGCCCACAGCCCCTCATGGATGCCCAGTTTTGAGTTGCCAGATCTTTTCGAAGCTTAGGGCCAAGGCAACAGAAGGCACGGCCACCAATGGTTGAGCGATTATACTCAGGGATGCTCAAGAGGGTGGAATTAGAAGAACACAGATATCTCGGGGGGTTGTGGGGCTGGAGGAGATTACAGAGATAGGAAGGGGCGAGGCCATGGAGGGATTTGAAAACAAGGGTGAGAATTTTGAAATCGAGGCATTGCTTAACCGGGAGCCAATGTAAGTCAGCGAACACAGGGGTGATGGGCGAACGGGACTTGGTGCAAGTTAGGACATGGTCCGATTTGTGACATGGGAAGCAGATTTTTGGATCACCTTAAGTTTACGTAGGGTAGAATGTGGGAGGCCAGCCAGGAGTGCATTCGAATAGTCAAGTCTAGAGGTAACAAAGGCATGGATGCGGGTTTCAGCAGCGGATGAGCTAAGGCAAGGGTGGAGATGGGTGATGTTATGGAGGTGGAAATAGGTGGTCTTTGTTATGCTGTGGATATGTGGACCGAAAACAATGGCTTCGGTCTTCCCAATATTTAATTGGAGAAAATTTCTGCTCATCCAGAACTGTATGTCAGACAAGCAGTCTGACAATTTAGAGATCGTGGCAGGGTCGAGAGAAGAGGTAGGGAGGTAGAGCTGGCTGTCATCAGCTTACACGTGGAAACTGATGCTGTGTTGTGGATGATGTCACCAAGAGGCAAAATGTAGATGAGAATTAGGAGGGAGCCAAGGATAGATCCTTGGGGGACACCAGAGGTAACGATACATGAGTGGGAAGAGAAGCCATTGCAGGTGATTCTCTGGCTATGATTAGTTAGGTAAGAATGGAACCAGGTGAGTGCAGTCCCACCCAGCTGGACAACGATGCAATTAGTTCACCTCTACATTTTGGTATGAAGAACGAGGAGAGGAAATATAAACTAAAAGGTACAATTCTAAAGTGGGTGCAGGATCAGAGAGACCTGGGGGTTTATGTGCACAAATCGTTGAAGGTGGCAGAGCAGGTTGAGAATGTGGTTAAAAAAGCATACAGGATCCTGGGCTTCATAAATAGAGGCATAGAAAGTTATGATGAACCTTTAGAAAACATTGGTTCTGCCTCAACTGGAGTATTGTGTCCAATTCTGGGCACCGCACTTTAGGAAGGATGTGAAGGCCTGACAGAGGGTGCAGAAAAGATTGACAAGAATGGTTCCAGGGATGAGGGACTTCAGTTACGTGGATAGACTGGAGAAGCTAGACTGCAGGAAGATATCAATGGACTGGTCATGTGGAATGGAATTCAATCCGGATAAGTGTGAGGAAATGCATTTGGAGAGGGCTAACAAGGCAAGGGAATACACAATAAATGGTAGGACATACACAATAAATGGTAGGACACTGAGAAGTGCAGAGGATCAGAGGGACCTTGGAGTGCATGTCCACAGATCCCTGAAGGTAGCAGAACAGGTAGATAAGGTGGTTAAGAAGGCATATGGGATACTTGTCTTTATTAGCCGAGGCATAGAATAGGCAGGGAGGTTATGCATGAACTGTATAAAACACAAGTTAGGCCACAGCTAGAATACTGCGTGCAGTTCTGGTCACCACATTACAGGAAGGATGTGATTGCACTAGAGGGGGTGCAGAGGAGATTTACGAGGATGTTGCCTGGGCTGGGAAATTGTAGCCATGAGGAAAGATTGGATAGGCGGGGATTGATTTTTTTGGAACAGAGGAGGCTGAGGGGAGACCTACTTGAGGTGCATAAAATTATGAGGGGCCTAGATAGAGTGGATAGGAAGGGCATATTTCCCTTAGCAGAAGGGTCAATAACCAGGGGACATAGATTTAAAGTAATTGGTCAGAAGTTTAGAGGGGTTTTGAGGAGAATGTCTTTCACCCAGAGGGTGGTGGGGGTCTGGAGCTCACTGCCTGAAAGGGTGGTAGAGGCAGAGATCCTCATCACATTTAAAAAGTACTTGGATATGCACTTGAAGTGCCGTAACCTACAAAGCTACGGACCAAGAGCTGGAAAGTGGGATAAGGCTGGATAGCTCTTTGTCGGCTGGCATGGACAAGATGGGCCAAATGGCCTCCTCCTGTGCTGTAAATTTCTATGATTCTAAGCTGGGATTGTTCTCCTTAGAGCAGAGAAGTTTGAGAGGAGATTTGACAGACATGTTCAGAATCATGAGGGGTCCAGACAGTGTAGATAGAGAGAAATTCAGAAGAATGAGAGGGGATCTCATTGAAGCATACAAAATTATTACAGGGTTTGATAGGGTGAATGCTGGTAGAATGTTTCCCTTGGCTGGGGAGTCGAGAACCAGGGGCCACAGCCTCAAGATAAAGGGTAGGCCATTAAGCACTGAGATGAGAAGAAATGTCTTCACACGGAGGGTGGTGAATCTTTGGAATTCTCTACCCCAGAGGGCTGTGGAGACTCAATCATTGGGTATATTCAAAACAGAAGTCGATAGATTTCTGACTAGTAAGGACATGAAGGGATATGGTGATAGGGCCAGTGAATGGAGTTGAGGCAGAAGATCAGCCATGATTTCATTGAATGGTGGAGCAGGCTCAAAGGGCCGAATGGCTGACTCCTGTTCCTATTTCTTACGTTCTTAAAGTGTTCCCATTGGTGGAAGGGTCGAGAACCAGAGGTCACAGATTTAAGGTGATTGGCAGAAGAACCAAAGGCAACATGAGGAAAACCTTTTTACGGACTGAGTGGTTATGATCTGGAATGGACTGCCTGAAAGGGTGGTGGAGGCAGATTCAATCGTGGCTTTCAAAAGGGAATTGGATAAGTACCTGAAGGAACAAAATAGCAGGGCTCTGGGGAAAGGGTGGGGGAGTGGTACTAGCTGAGGTGCTCTTGCAGAGAGCCGGCACGGGCTCGATGGGCCGAATGGCTACATTCTCTGCTGTAACCATTCTATGATTCTAAGTATCGATATAGTTAATCTTCATTTATTCCTATTTTAATAACTTTTGCTGAATGTGGCCCTCGCCAAGGGCCAGGATATTGGATTCGGCCCACCATGGAAGATGAGATTGACTCCCCTGAGGTAGACAATGTCAACCGGATTCCCCTCATCCCCCAACCCAGCAACTTCTTCACAAAACTCAAGCAAGTTGGCCTTTTTTTCTGGAAGCCATGATGAATATCTCTAATGGCTCCTTCCCTTTCCCCGTGATCGAAAACAGCATCTCTTAGGATCCCTTCAGGCACCTTCCTTGTGATCGATATCACACTGATGGGCCTCTAGTTCCCTGGCTCTGATTTCTCCCCAATTTGGAAAATGGGAACTACGTGAGCTACCTTCCAATCTCAGGAATCAATCCCTGACTCTACTGAGCTGAAGACACAGGCATGGGGCTCACAGAACACCCGTCCGATCTCTTTAAACACCCTTGGGTGGAAATCATCTGGACCTTACAGGCCTCAAGATTAACCTGCACGGGGACATTGCTGTCAGTGAAGAGATGAGAAAGACCAAAGAGCCATTTGGCCCTCTCAGTGTGGCCCTGAAGGACTGTGTCCAGGCTGTAGTTCTGTTCCTGCCACATGATCCTCCCCCCAGATTGTCCTTTCTGAGCTCCAGCCAGGTGATGCTAAACACTCAGATGGGAATGACAAAAATCCACAACAATGTGTTTAAATCAAACTGATTTATTTGATCTATATCCAGAATATTAATAAACCCTGCAACTGGACTGGAGTTTAACATCAGCAGAAACAAACCCCAAATGTCAGAATGAACATGGTTCAGTCCTGTATGTAATTAACAGCAGCAAAAACATCAGAATCCAACCTCTGCAGTCACTTGTGAACTCGCTGGTGTATCAGCAGGCTGGATGATGAAGGAAATCCCTTCTCACATCAGAGCAGGTGAACGCTCTCTCCCGAGTGTGAATTCGCTGGTGTTTCAGCAAGTGGGATGACCGAGTGAATCCCTTCCCACACACGGAACAGGTGAACAGCCTTGCCCCAGTGTGAATGCGTCGATGAATTTTCAGCTCAGATGGGCAATTGAATGCCTTCCCACAGTCCCCACATTTCCACGGTTTCTCCATGGTGTGGGTGTCCTTGTGTCTCTTGAGGTTGGACGATCAGTTGAAGCCTCATCCACACACAGAACACGTGTACGGTTTCTCCCCACTGTGAATGGTGTGATGTTATTTCAGGCTGTATAACTGGTTAAAGCTCTTTCCACTGTTAGTGCACTGAAACACTCTCACTCGGGTGTGTGTGTCTCGGTGCTTTTCCAGTCACATTGATGTTTGAAATCTTTTCCCACAGACAGAAGACAAAAATTTCTCCTTCCACATTCAAAGGTCGATAATATTCAGGTCCTGAGTAAACGAGGGGCTGTCAGATTTCGACATGATGTTTGGTTTGAGTTTCCCATCTGCAAATCCTCCCCTTCTAATACCCTGTAAAAGGAGTTTACAAAACTCATTACTTTAAGTACAGGACAGAAATTCAGAACAGACAATTTTAGTTTCTATGGAACATTCTTTCCTCTCTTCTTCCTCCAAAGCTGTAAATCTCTGTTCCACACATTGTCCCTCCTCCCTGAGTTAAAATCCAAACACATCACACGTCTCACGATTGTTTGTCCTCCACTCCAAGTTTTCACTATGATCACTGGCTGGGCTCAGTTCTACACTCACTGGTTCCCCTCCCTCTCCTCCCCTGAAGGTGCTGACGCTGGCTGGGTTCTGTTCGACACTCACTGGTTCCCCTCTCTCTCCTCCCCTGAAGGTGCTGCCTTTGGCTGGGTTCTGTTCGACACTCACTGGTTCCCCTCTCTCTCCTCCCCTGAAGGTGCTGCCTTTGGCTGGGTTCTGTTCGACACTCACTGGTTCCCCTCCCTCTCCTCCCCTGAGGTGTGGACTCTGGCTGGGTTCAGTTCTACACTCACTGGTTCCCCTCTCTCTCCTCCCCTGAAGGTGCTGACTCTGGCTGGGTTCAGTTCTACACTCACTGGTTCCCCTCTCTCTCCTCCCCTGAAGGTGCTGCCTTTGGCTGGGTTCAGTTCTACACTCACTGGTTCCCCTCTCTCTCCTCCCCTGAAGGTGCTGCCTTTGGCTGGGTTCAGTTCTACACTCACTGGTTCCCCTCCCTCTCCTCCCCTGAGGTGTGGACTCTGGCTGGGTTCTGTTCGACACTCACTGGTTCCCCTCTCTCTCCTCCCCTGAAGGTGCTGCCTTTGGCTGGGTTCAGTTCTACACTCACTGGTTCCCCTCCCTCTCCTCCCCTGAGGTGTGGACTCTGGCTGGGTTCTGTTCGACACTCACTGGTTCCCCTCTCTCTCCTCCCCTGAAGGTGCTGCCTTTGGCTGGGTTCAGTTCTACACTCACTGGTTCCCCTCTCTCTCCTCCCCTGAGGTGTGGACTGTGGCTGGGCTCAGTTCTACACTCACTGGTTCCCCTCTCTCTCCTCCCCTGAAGGTGCTGCCTTTGGCTGGGCTCAGTTCTACACTCACTGGTTCCCCTCTCTCTTCTCCCCTGAAGGTGCTGCCTTTGGCTGGGTTCAGTTCTACACTCACTGGTTCCCCTCTCTCTCCTCCCCTGAAGGTGCTGCCTTTGGCTGGGTTCAGTTCTACACTCACTGGTTCCCCTCTCTCTCCTCCCCTGAGGTGTGGACTGTGGCTGGGCTCAGTTCTACACTCACTGGTTCCCCTCTCTCTCCTCCCCTGAAGGTGCTGCCTTTGGCTGGGTTCAGTTCTACACTCACTGGTTCCCCTCCCTCTCCTCCCCTGAAGGTGCTGCCTTTGGCTGGGCTCAGTTCTACACTCACTGGTTCCCCTCTCTCTCCTCCCCTGAAGGTGCTGACTTTGGCTGGGCTCAGTTCTACACTCACTGGTTCCCCTCCCTCTCCTCCCCTGAAGGTGCTGCCTTTGGCTGGGTTCAGTTCTACACTCACTGGTTCCCCTCCCTCTCCTCCCCTGAAGGTGCTGCCTTTGGCTGGGTTCAGTTCTACACTCACTGGTTCCCCTCCCTCTCCTCCCCTGAAGGTGCTGACTTTGGCTGGGCTCAGTTCTACACTCACTGGTTCCCCTCCCTCTCCTCCCCTGAAGGTGTGGACTTTGGCTGGGCTCAGTTCTACACTCACTGGTTCCCCTCCCTCTCCTCCCCTGAAGGTGCTGACTTTGGCTGGGCTCAGTTCTACACTCACTGGTTCCCCTCCCTCTCCTCCCCTGAAGGTGCTGACTTTGGCTGGGCTCAGTTCTACACTCACTGGTTCCCCTCCCTCTCCTCCCCTGAAGGTGCTGCCTTTGGCTGGGTTCAGTTCTACACTCACTGGTTCCCCTCCCTCTCCTCCCCTGAAGGTGCTGCCTTTGGCTGGGCTCAGTTCTACACTCACTGGTTCCCCTCCCTCTCCTCCCCTGAAGGTGCTGTCTTTGGCTGGGCTCAGTTCTACACTCACTGGTTCCCCTCTCTCTCCTCCCCTGAAGGTGCTGACTTTGGCTGGGTTCAGTTCTACACTCACTGGTTCCCCTCCCTCTCCTCCCCTGAAGGTGCTGCCTTTGGCTGGGTTCAGTTCTACACTCACTGGTTCCCCTCTCTCTCCTCCCCTGAAGGTGCTGCCTTTGGCTGGGTTCAGTTCTACACTCACTGGTTCCCCTCCCTCTCCTCCCCTGAAGGTGCTGCCTTTGGCTGGGTTCAGTTCTACACTCACTGGTTCCCCTCTCTCTCCTCCCCTGAAGGTGCCGCCTTTGGCTGGGTTCAGTTCTACACTCACTGGTTCCCCTCTCTCTCCTCCCCTGAAGGTGCTGCCTTTGGCTGGGCTCAGTTCTACACTCACTGGTTCCCCTCTCTCTCCTCCCCTGAAGGTGCTGCCTTTGGCTGGGCTCAGTTCTACACTCACTGGTTCCCCTCTCTCTCCTCCCCTGAGGTGTGGACTCTGGCTGGGCTCAGTTCTACACTCACTGGTTCCCCTCTCTCTCCTCCCCTGAAGGTGCTGCCTTTGGCTGGGCTCAGTTCTACACTCACTGGTTCCCCTCTCTCTCCTCCCCTGAGGTGTGGACTCTGGCTGGGCTCAGTTCTACACTCACTGGTTCCCCTCTCTCTCCTCCCCTGAAGGTGCTGACTCTGGCTGGGCTCAGTTCTACACTCACTGGTTCCCCTCTCTCTCCTCCCCTGAGGTGTGGACTCTGGCTGGGCTCAGTTCTACACTCACTGGTTCCCCTCTCTCTCCTCCCCTGAAGGTGCTGCCTTTGGCTGGGCTCAGTTCTACACTCACTGGTTCCCCTCCCTCTCCTCCCCTGAAGGTGCTGCCTTTGGCTGGGCTCAGTTCTACACTCACTGGTTCCCCTCCCTCTCCTCCCCTGAAGGTGCTGCCTTTGGATGGGCTCAGTTCTACACTCACTGGTTCCCCTCTCTCTCCTCCCCTGAAGGTGCTGCCATTGGCTGGGTTCAGTTCTACACTCACTGGTTCCCCTCTCTCTCCTCCCCTGAAGGTGCTGCCTTTGGCTGGGCTCAGTTCTACACTCACTGGTTCCCCTCTCTCTCCTCCCCTGAAGGTGCTGCCTTTGGCTGGGTTCAGTTCTACACTCACTGGTTCCCCTCTCTCTCCTCCCCTGAAGGTGCTGACTCTGGCTGGGCTCAGTTCTACACTCACTGGTGCCCCTCTCTCTCCTCCCCTGAGGTGTGGACTCTGGCTGGGCTCAGTTCTACACTCACTGGTTCCCCTCTCTCTCCTCCCCTGAAGGTGCTGACTTTGGCTGGGCTCAGTTCTACACTCACTGGTTCCCCTCTCTCTCCTCCCCTGAGGTGTGGACTGTGGCTGGGCTCAGTTCTACACTCACTGGTTCCCCTCTCTCTCCTCCCCTGAAGGTGCTGCCTTTGGCTGGGTTCAGTTCTACACTCACTGGTTCCCCTCTCTCTCCTCCCCTGAAGGTGCTGACTCTGGCTGGGCTCAGTTCTACACTCACTGGTGCCCCTCTCTCTCCTCCCCTGAGGTGTGGACTCTGGCTGGGCTCAGTTCTACACTCACTGGTTCCCCTCTCTCTCCTCCCCTGAAGGTGCTGACTTTGGCTGGGCTCAGTTCTACACTCACTGGTTCCCCTCTCTCTCCTCCCCTGAAGGTGCTGCCTTTGGCTGGGCTCAGTTCTACACTCACTGGTTCCCCTCCCTCTCCTCCCCTGAAGGTGCTGCCTTTGGCTGGGCTCAGTTCTACACTCACTGGTTCCCCTCCCTCTCCTCCCCTGAAGGTGCTGCCTTTGGCTGGGCTCAGTTCTACACTCACTGGTTCCCCTCTCTCTCCTCCCCTGAAGGTGCTGACTCTGGCTGGGTTCAGTTCTACACTCACTGGTTCCCCTCTCTCTCCTCCCCTGAGGTGTGGACTCTGGCTGGGCTCAGTTCTACACTCACTGGTTCCCCTCTCTCTCCTCCCCTGAAGGTGCTGCCTTTGGCTGGGTTCAGTTCTACACTCACTGGTTCCCCTCTCTCTCCTCCCCTGAAGGTGCTGCCTTTGGCTGGGCTCAGTTCTACACTCACTGGTTCCCCTCTCTCTCCTCCCCTGAAGGTGCAGCCTTTGGCTGGGTTCAGTTCTACACTCACTGGTTCCCCTCTCTCTCCTCCCCTGAAGGTGCTGACTCTGGCTGGGCTCAGTTCTACACTCACTGGTTCCCCTCTCTCTCCTCCCCTGAGGTGTGGACTCTGGCTGGGCTCAGTTCTACACTCACTGGTTCCCCACTCTCTCCTCCCCTGAAGGTGCTGACTTTGGCTGGGCTCAGTTCTACACTCACTGGTTCCCCTCTCTCTCCTCCCCTGAGGTGTGGACTCTGGCTGGGCTCAGTTCTACACTCACTGGTTCCCCTCTCTCTCCTCCCCTGAAGGTGCTGCCTTTGGCTGGGCTCAGTTCTACACTCACTGGTTCCCCTCCCTCTCCTCCCCTGAAGGTGCTGCCTTTGGCTGGGCTCAGTTCTACACTCACTGGTTCCCCTCCCTCTCCTCCCCTGAAGGTGCTGCCTTTGGCTGGGCTCAGTTCTACACTCACTGGTTCCCCTCTCTCTCCTCCCCTGAAGGTGCTGACTCTGGCTGGGTTCAGTTCTACACTCACTGGTTCCCCTCTCTCTCCTCCCCTGAGGTGTGGACTCTGGCTGGGCTCAGTTCTACACTCACTGGTTCCCCTCTCTCTCCTCCCCTGAAGGTGCTGCCTTTGGCTGGGCTCAGTTCTACACTCACTGGTTCCCCTCCCTCTCCTCCCCTGAAGGTGCTGCCTTTGGCTGGGCTCAGTTCTACACTCACTGGTTCCCCTCCCTCTCCTCCCCTGAAGGTGCTGCCTTTGGCTGGGCTCAGTTCTACACTCACTGGTTCCCCTCCCTCTCCTCCCCTGAAGGTGCTGCCTTTGGCTGGGCTCAGTTCTACACTCACTGGTTCCCCTCTCTCTCCTCCCCTGAAGGTGCTGACACTGGCTGGGTTCAGTTCTACACTCACTGGTTCCCCTCTCTCTCCTCCCCTGAAGGTGCTGCCTTTGGCTGGGCTCAGTTCTACACTCACTGGTTCCCCTCTCTCTCCTCCCCTGAAGGTGCTGCCTTTGGCTGGGCTCAGTTCTACACTCACTGGTTCCCCTCCCTCTCCTCCCCTGAAGGTGCTGCCTTTGGCTGGGCTCAGTTCTACACTCACTGGTTCCCCTCCCTCTCCTCCCCTGAAGGTGCTGCCTTTGGCTGGGCTCAGTTCTACACTCACTGGTTCCCCTCTCTCTCCTCCCCTGAGGTGTGGACTCTGGCTGGGCTCAGTTCTACACTCACTGGTTCCCCTCTCTCTCCTCCCCTGAAGGTGCTGCCTTTGGCTGGGCTCAGTTCTACACTCACTGGTTCCCCTCTCCTCCCCTGAAGGTGTGGACTCTGGCTGGGCTCAGTTCTACACTCACTGGTTCCCCTCTCTCTCCTCCCCTGAAGGTGCTGCCTTTGGCTGGGCTCAGTTCTACACTCACTGGTTCCCCTCTCTCTCCTCCCCTGAAGGTGTGGACTCTGGCTGGGCTCAGTTCTACACTCACTGGTTCACCTCTCTCTCCTCCCCTGAAGGTGCTGCCTTTGGCTGGGCTCAGTTCTACACTCACTGGTTCCCCTCTCTCTCCTCCCCTGAAGGTGCTGACACTGGCTGGGTTCAGTTCTACACTCACTGGTTCCCCTCTCTCTCCTCCCCTGAAGGTGCTGCCTTTGGCTGGGCTCAGTTCTACACTCACTGGTTCCCCTCTCTCTCCTCCCCTGAAGGTGCTGCCTTTGGCTGGGCTCAGTTCTACACTCACTGGTTCCCCTCCCTCTCCTCCCCTGAAGGTGCTGCCTTTGGCTGGGCTCAGTTCTACACTCACTGGTTCCCCTCCCTCTCCTCCCCTGAAGGTGCTGCCTTTGGCTGGGCTCAGTTCTACACTCACTGGTTCCCCTCTCTCTCCTCCCCTGAGGTGTGGACTCTGGCTGGGCTCAGTTCTACACTCACTGGTTCCCCTCTCTCTCCTCCCCTGAAGGTGCTGCCTTTGGCTGGGCTCAGTTCTACACTCACTGGTTCCCCTCTCTCTCCTCCCCTGAAGGTGTGGACTCTGGCTGGGCTCAGTTCTACACTCACTGGTTCCCCTCTCTCTCCTCCCCTGAAGGTGTGGACTCTGGCTGGGTTCAGTTCTACACTCACTGGTTCCCCTCTCTCTCCTCCCCTGAAGGTGTGGACTCTGGCTGGGCTCAGTTCTACACTCACTGGTTCCCCTCTCTCTCCTCCCCTGAAGGTGCTGACTCTGGCTGGGCTCAGTTCTACACTCACTGGTTCCCCTCTCTCTCCTCCCCTGAAGGTGCTGACTCTGGCTGGGTTCAGTTCTACACTCACTGGTTCCCCTCTCTCTCCTCCCCTGAAGGTGCTGACTTTGGCTGGGCTCAGTTCTACACTCACTGGTTCCCCTCTCTCTCCTCCCCTGAAGGTGCTGCCTTTGGCTGGGCTCAGTTCTACACTCACTGGTTCCCCTCTCTCTCCTCCCCTGAAGGTGCTGACTCTGGCTGGGCTCAGTTCTACACTCACTGGTTCCCCTCTCTCTCCTCCCCTGAAGGTGCTGCCTTTGGCTGGGCTCAGTTCTACACTCACTGGTTCCCCTCTCTCTCCTCCCCTGAAGGTGCTGACTCTGGCTGGGCTCAGTTCTACACTCACTGGTTCCCCTCTCTCTCCTCCCCTGAAGGTGCTGACTCTGGCTGGGTTCAGTTCTACACTCACTGGTTCCCCTCTCTCTCCTCCCCTGAAGGTGCTGCCTTTGGCTGGGTTCAGTTCTACACTCACTGGTTCCCCTCTCTCTCCTCCCCTGAAGGTGCTGCCTTTGGCTGGGTTCAGTTCTACACTCACTGGTTCCCCTCTCTCTCCTCCCCTGAAGGTGCTGACTCTGGCTGGGCTCAGTTCTACACTCACTGGTTCCCCTCTCTCTCCTCCCCTGAAGGTGCTGACTCTGGCTGGGCTCAGTTCTACACTCACTGGTTCCCCTCTCTCTCCTCCCCTGAAGGTGCTGACTTTGGCTGGGCTCAGTTCTACACTCACTGGTTCCCCTCTCTCTCCTCCCCTGAAGGTGCTGACTTTGGCTGGGCTCAGTTCTACACTCACTGGTTCCCCTCTCTCTCCTCCCCTGAAGGTGCTGACTTTGGCTGGGCTCAGTTCTACACTCACTGGTTCCCCTCCCTCTCCTCCCCTGAAGGTGCTGCCTTTGGCTGGGCTCAGTTCTACACTCACTGGTTCCCCTCTCTCTCCTCCCCTGAAGGTGCTGACTCTGGCTGGGTTCAGTTCTACACTCACTGGTTCCCCTCTCTCTCCTCCCCTGAAGGTGCTGACTTTGGCTGGGCTCAGTTCTACACTCACTGGTTCCCCTCTCTCTCCTCCCCTGAAGGTGCTGACTCTGGCTGGGTTCAGTTCTACACTCACTGGTTCCCCTCCCTCTCCTCCCCTGAAGGTGCTGACTTTGGCTGGGTTCAGTTCTACACTCACTGGTTCCCCTCCCTCTCCTCCCCTGAAGGTGCTGACTTTGGCTGGGTTCAGCTCTACACTCACTGGTTCCCCTCCCTCTCCTCCCCTGAAGGTGCTGACTTTGGCTGGGCTCAGTTCTACACTCACTGGTTCCCCTCTCTCTCCTCCCCTGAAGGTGCTGACTCTGGCTGGGCTCAGTTCTACACTCACTGGTTCCCCTCCCTCTCCTCCCCTGAAGGTGCTGACTCTGGCTGGGCTCAGTTCTACACTCACTGGTTCCCCTCTCTCTCCTCCCCTGAAGGTGCTGACTCTGGCTGGGTTCAGTTCTACACTCACTGGTTCCCCTCTCTCTCCTCCCCTGAAGGTGCTGACTCTGGCTGGGCTCAGTTCTACACTCACTGGTTCCCCTCTCTCTCCTCCCCTGAAGGTGCTGACTCTGGCTGGGCTCAGTTCTACACTCACTGGTTCCCCTCTCTCTCCTCCCCTGAAGGTGCTGCCTTTGGCTGGGCTCACTTAGCCTATCTATATCCCTTTGGAGATTCTTTGCCTCCTCCACACAAATTGCTTTCCCACCTATCTTTGTATCATCAGCAAATTTGGCTAAATTACACTCAGTCCCTTCATCCAAGTCATTAATATCGATTGTAAATAGTTGAGGCCCAGCACTGATCTCTGCGGCATCCCACTAATTACAGTTTGCCAACCTGAAAATGACCCATATATCCCGACTTTCTGTTTTCTGTTATTTAACCAATCCTCTATCCATGCTAATATATTACCCCCAACCCCGTGAGCTCTTATCTTGTGTAATAACTTTTTATGTGGCACCTTATTGAATGCCTTCTGGAAATCCAAATACACAACATTTACCGGTTCCCCTTTATCCAGCCTGCTCGTTACATCCTTAAAGAACTCCAGCAAATTTGTCAAACATGATTTCCCTTTCATAAAACCATGCTGCCTCTGCTTGACTATATTATGGTTTTGTAAATGTCCTATGACTTCCTTAATGATGGAGTCCAGCATTTTCCCAATGACAGATGTTAGGCTAACTGGTCAATATTTGCCTGCTTTCTGTCTCCCTCCTTTCTTAAATAGGGGCGTTATATTTACGGTTTTCCAATCCACTGGGACCTCTCTAGAATCCAGGGAATTTTGGTAGATTACAACCAATGTATCCATTATCTCTGCAGCCACCTCTTTTAAGACTCTGGGATGCAGGCCATCGGGTCCAGGAGACTTGTCCACCTTTAGTCCCATTAGTTTGCCTAGTACTTTCTCTCTAGTGATAGTGATTGTTTTAAGTTCCCCCCACCCCCAATAGCCCCTTGATTATCCATTATTAGGATGTTTTTAGTGTATTCTACCGTGAAGACCGATACGAAATATTTGTTCAAAGTCTTCGCCAATTCCCTGTTTCCCATTATTACTTCCCCAGACTCATCCTCCAGGGGACCAACGTTTACTTTAGCTACTCTCTTCCTTTTTATATACCTGTAGAAGCTCTTACTGTCTGTTTATATATTTCTTGCCCGCTTACTCTCATAAGCTATCTTCTCTCTATTATTTTTTTAGTTGTCCTTTGCTGATTTTTAAAAATGTCCCCATCCTCTGGCCTTTCACTATTCTTCGCAACATTGTATGCTTTTGTTTTCAATTTGATACCATCCTTTACTTCCTTAGTTAGCCATGGATGGTTCATCCTTCTCTTAGAGTCTTTCTTTTTCACTGGAATATATCTTTGCTGAGAGTTATGAAATATCTCCTTAAATGTTTGCCACTGCTTTTCTACAGTCTTACCCTGTAATATATTTTCCCAGTCCACTCTAACCAAGTCTGCCTTCATACCTGTGTAATTACCTTTGTTTAAGCTCAGGACATTAGTTTGAGACCTAACTTTCTCACCCTTAAACTAAATTTGAAATTCTACCATGCTATGATCACTCTTCCCAAGAGGATCCTTCACTTCGGGATCATTAATTAATCCAGCCACGTTACACATTACCAGATCTAAAATAGTCTTCTCCCTGGTTGGTTCCACAATGTATTGTTCCAAGAAACCATCCCGTATACATTCTAAGAACTCTTCCTCAAGTCTACTTTTGCCAATATGCTTTGTCCAATCAGTATGAAGATTAAAATTTCCTATGATTATACCGTACCTTTCTTACAAGCCTCTATTATTTCTTGATTTATTCTCTGTCCTACAGTGTGGCTACTGTTTGGGGGCCTGTAGACCACTCTCACCAGTGACATTTTACCCTTATTATTTCTTAAACTGATTCTATGTCTTGATCTTCTAGGCCAATATCATTTCTCATTACTGCACTGATCTCATCCCTTATTAACAGAGCTACACCACCTCCTTTTCCTTTCTGCCTATCCTTACGAAATGGCAAATACCCCTGAATATTCAGTTCCAATCATTGGTCACCTTGCAACCACGTCTCTGTAATGGCTATCAGATCATACCCATTTATTTCTATTCGTGCTGTCAAGTCATCTATCTTGTTATAAATGCTGCATGCGTTCAGATATAGAGCTTTTAATTTTGTCTTTTTAACATTTTTTCCTACTCTGACCCCTCTGTCTGTAAATGAAGGAGTAATGGTGACTGGTCAGGGAGCGTCTATAAATGGAGGAGAAATGGTGACTGGTCAGGGAGCATCTACATGGAGAAGAAATAGTGAGTGGTCAGGGATCTTCTGTAAATGAAGGAGAAATGGGGAATGGTCAGGGAGCGTCTGTAAATGGAGGAGAAATGGTGACTGGTCACGGAGCGTCTAAATGGAGAAGACATGGTGAGTGGTCAGGGATCTTCTGTAAATGAAGGAGAAATGGGGAATGGTCAGGGAGCGTCTGTAAATGAAGGAGAAATGGGGAATGGTCAGGGAGCATCTGTAAATGAAGGAAAAATGGGGAATGGTCAGGGAGCATCTGTAAATGAAGGAGAAATGGTGACTGGTCAGGGAGCGTCTGTAAATGAAGGAGAAATGGTGATGGGTCAGGGAGCGTCTGTAAATGAAGGAGAAATGGTGATGGTTCAGGGAGCATCTGTAAATGAAGGAGAAATTGTGATTGTTCAGGGAGCGTCTGTAAATGAAAGATAAATGGTGATGGGTCAGGGAGGGAGTTCACTTGCTTCGCATGTGGGAAGGGATTCACTTAGCAATCCCACTTGGTGAGACACCTTGTATTAACACTAATCAGAGCCTGTTTGTTTGTTCTCACTGTGTGAAGAGGTTTAGAAACTCATCCCACCTGATGAGGCACCTGTGTATTCGCACTGGGGAGAGGCCATTCACCTGCTCCATGTGTGGGAAGGGATTTAACCAGTCCTCGCACCTGCTGACACACCAGCGTATTCGCACTGGGGAGAGGCCATTCACCTGCTCCGTGTGTGGGAAGGGATTTAACCAGTCCTCGCACCTGCTGACACACCAGCGTATTCACACTGGGGAGAGGCCATTCACCTGCTCCCTGTGTGGGAAGGGATTTAACCAGTCCTCGCACCTGCTAACACACCAGCGAGTTCATACTGGGGAGAGAGCATTCACCTGCTCCGTGTGTGGGAAGGGATTTAACCAGTCCTCACACCTGCTGACACACCAGCGAGTTCACACGAGAGAGAAGTCATTTAATTGTTCCGTGTATGAGAAGGGATTCATCCATTCATCCAACCTGCTGACACACCAGCGAGTTCATGTTTGACTGTTGGGGTTGGATTCTGTTGTTATTGATGCTGTTAATCACATCCTGGATTGAATCGTGTTTATTCTGACCATTCCCCTGCTCTGAGTGTGGGAAGGGATTCACTCAGTCATCGCACCTGCTGAAACACAAGTGCGTTCACACTGGGGAGAGGCCATTCACCTGCTCTGTGTGTGGGAAGGGATTCAAGCAGTCATCCCATCTTCTGACACACCAGCGAGTTCACAAGTGATTGCAGAGGTTGGATTCTGTTGTTATTGCTGCTGTTAATCACATCCTGGATTGAATCGTGTTTGTTCTGACAGTTGGGGTTTGTTTCTGCTGATGTTAATTACCCCTATAACTGGGCTGGAGTTTAATATTCTGGATATCTGTCAAATAAATCAAAGGGTAAAAGGTCAGAGTCACCCTTGTCCCTGAAAGGGGGTTAAGAATACTGCTGATTGTGTTTGCCTCCAATGGAGTTTATTGTTACTTTTGCCAAATAATCTTTAAAGATATCTCCCAAATACTGACAACTATTTCAAATGGAGCTAAAATCTGCGTCGGTTTTTGGGCAATAATGTTCAGAGATGAACATGTTTTAACATAAAATGGTTAAAATACATTGCCATTAAAAGTCTGATATAATGTGCATTATGGGGAAGAGAAGTTTAGTCTGAGTTAGAAACTCAAACAGGCGCTTCACTGATAAGACATTCCATTCCACTGAATCCACTGGCTGGAAACTCTAATTAGATCAGTGAAAAAAACAGGGTTTGTCTGTTAGTAACCACAATATAAGCTTAAACCAGAGTGAGTAGTAGAATAGATCAGATTATAATGTGTGATGTTTATACCTATAAGTGTGAAACTGTAAAATAACATAATTAACAGTAATTTAGAGATAAAGAGAAAATAACTGAAGAAAAGTAACTGCTGGGAACCAGGGAAAGTGTCCGTGTAAATCACAGATTAGAGAAGTTCCAGCTGTCTTTCCCTCACTTCCTGCCAAAACCCAGCAGAGAAGACAAAGAGTCAGGTGCCAGAGATGGATCACTACAGGGTATAAAACTACTGGAATATTGTGTGCAGTTCTGGTCGCCACACTACAGGAAGGATGTGATCGCGTTAGAGAGGGTGCAGAGGAGGTTCACCAGGATGTTACCAGGGCTGGAGCGCTTCAGCTATGAAGAGAGACTGGGCAGGTTGGGTTTGTTTTCCTTGGAGCTGAGGAGGCTGAGGGGGGACATGATTGAGGTGTACAAAATTATGAGGAGCATAGATAGGATGGATGCTGAGGAGCTTTTTCCCTTAGTAGAGGGGTCAATAACTAGGGGGCATAGATTCAAGGTAAAGGGCGGGAGGTTTAGAGGGGATTTGAGAAAGAACTTTTTCACCCAGAGGGTGGTTGGAGTCTGGAACTCACTGCCTGAAAGGGTTGTGGAGGCAGAAACCCTCACAACATTTAAGAAGCATTTGGATGTGCACTTGAAATGCCATAGCATACAAGGCTACGGGCCAAATGCTGGAATATGGGATTAGATTAGACAGGGCTTGATGGCCGGCGTGGACACGATGGGCCGAAGGGCCTCTATCCGTGCTGTATTACTCTATGACTCTATGACTCTAAAAGTGAGGGGATCCTGATGTAAGGGGGCAGTCGGGACTGGAGACACCGGAGATCAAGCTCAGGGCGCCCGAGGTTCCATCCAGTGGGATGACCTCGTGTAAGTTACTGTGGACACGCGGGACTTGCAAGTTTACTCTGATTGATGGATCAATGTAAGGTACGGGAGAGGACAGAGAATCTGCTCATCTTATATTTCTAATCAGGTATTAAAGTTGTTGACACGAGACTCTCGAACCTGCTAATTAATAAGACAAGGCATCAGCTAGAATCTTACACTGCTTTACTGTTCTGTTCCTCTACTCCTTTTAAACTTTTACCATTTAATGTAGATTTCCTACTTTTTTCTTCCTCCCAAAATGCATCAGCTCATAATTCTCTGCATTAAATTTCACCTGACATCTACCGGCCCCATTTACTAACCTGTGTATTCACACTGAAGTCACTTACAGTCCTCTTCACAGTTGGCCAGGGTCCCTATTTTGGTCTCATCTGGAGATTTTGATTTTGTGCCCCACATACCCAAGCCCAGATCATTTCTCTATATTGAGAAGAGCAGTGGTCCCAACACTGACCCTGGGGGACACCACTGTGTCCATCCCTCCAGTCTGAAGAACATCCATTAACCACTACTCTCTGTTTTCTGCCATTTACCCAACTTCCTATCCACACTGCCCCACTCCCTTTAATACCATCAGCCTTAATTTGATCAATCTCCTGGAGATTGAGATAAGTCAGCTTTAACAATGAGGAATAACAACAGAAAATGCTGGAAACACTCAGCAGGCCAGGCAGCATCCGTAGAGAGAGAAACAGAGTTAACGTTTCAGGTCTGGGACCCTTCATCAGAACTGGAAAAAGCTGGAGATGTAACAGATTTTAAGAAGATGCAGAGGTGGGGGGCGGGGGGGGGGGGGTGGCGGGGTGGAGGGGAGGAAGGAATTGAAGGAACATTCTGTGCTAAGGTAAGAGGCAGGAAAGATAAAATGTTGCAAATGGGGATGGCAAAATCATACAGCATGTAAAATGGGGGCAGGGGTTATAATCTGAAATTGTTGAACTCAATGTTGAGTCCAGAAGGCTGTAAAGTGCTTAATCGAAAGATAAGGTGCTGTTCCTCGAGCTTACGTTGAGCTTCGTTGGAACAGTGTAAGAAGCCGAGGACGGTGAGGTCTGAGTGGGAGTGAAGCGGAGAATTAAAGTGACAGGCGACCGGAAGCTCGGGGTCACGTTTGTGGACTGAATGGAGGTGTTCCGCAAAGCGGTCGCCCAATCTGCGTTTGGCCTCCCCAATGTGGAGGAGATTTAACAATGAGGCAGAGTTTCAGCCAATGAGGGAGATCCGGGCTCAGCCCCGCCCACTGGGTGCGCAAGCCCCGCCCCTCACACACTCCGATTGGTTGGAGGACCAGCCGCCTGCTCGGGCCTCCAGCCCCGCCCCACTCTTCCTATTGGTCCAGAGCTCTCGTCAATCACCCCGGCAGTGTGAGATGAGCATGCGTGGGAGAGGCTCATTGCTGGGCAGTGACGGAGACTGAGTGACCCGACTGGAGACGCTTCACAGATGCTGCCTGGCCTGCTGAGAATCTCCAGCATTTTCTGTTTTTATTATAGGAGAAACAACAAGTGGCCTTGACACAGCAGAGGGAGAAATTCAGAGCCGGTTATCATCAGGGTGGGCGGTGGATGTGGAACTCGCTCCCTGGCCTCCTGTGTAGGGCTTGTTGCAACAGTTTGAGCTGGAGTGGAGAGGGGGGAGAAGCTGCTGGGTTTAACCCTCAGTACTTCTGAGCCCAGTGAGACACAACAATTTCCAATGTGGGACTGTGAAGGGAGGTGAATTCTAGGAGAGATTAAGTTACTAAACAGACACTGTCCGTACAGTGTAAAAGATTATCGTTTTAAGAACAAGTATTTCTGTCACTTTTATATATACAGACTATTTTAATTCATTCATTGTGGGTGTCACTAGCAAGGCCAGCAGATATTGCCAGTCCCCAGTTGCCCGTTGAGAAGGTGATGCTGGGCCTCCTTCTTGAACCTCTGCAGTCCGTGTGGTGAAGGTACTCTCAGAATGCTGTTAGGTGAGGAGTTCCAGGATTTTCACCCAGCGACAATGTAGGAATGGCGATATATCCCCAAGTCAGGATAGTGTGTGACTTGGAGGGGAACTGGGAGGTGATGGTTTTCCCAGGCACCTGCTGCCCTTGTTATTCTAGGTGGTGGAGGTCGCGTGTTTGGGAGGTGCTGTCAAAGTTCTAGTCGAGTTACAGATGTATAAAGTCGCTCTCCTTCACCCCTCCCCTTCCCACCTCACTCTCTCTCCCCCCATAGAGGCCAGAGTCTTGTGTAGGCCCAGACCGGGTGGCGGGTTCCCTTCCCTGAAGGACATTAGTGAACCAGTTGGGTTTTTAACGACAATCTGGCAGCCTTCATGGTCACTTTTTTCTAGTGCCGGACCCACAAATCCCCAGATTCATTCAGCTCAATTTCACAACCTGCCTTTGTGTTTTTCTGGGTTCTCTCTCACCCTCCCTTTCTCTAGTTTTAAATTAATTTTGCAGGGTGTTAGAAGGGGAGAATTTGCAGATGGGAAACTCAAACCAAACATCACTTCATGACCTGACAGAGTCACTCGATTCCTCAGGAACCTTGAACATGGGAGCAGAAAGCACCGCTCAGAGCGGGGAGAAACCGTGCACTTGTTCTGTGTGTGGACGAGGCTTCAGCCGATCCTCTGGCCTGTCAAAACACAAGCGCAGTCACACTGGGGAGAGACCATTCACCAGCTCCGAGTGTGTGAAGGGATTCACTCAGTCATCCAACCTGCTGACACACCAGCGGGTTCACACTGGGGAGAGACCATTCACCAGCTCTGAGTGTGTGAAGGGATTCACTCAGTCATCCAACCTGCTGACACACCAGCGGGTTCACACTGGGGAGAGGCCATTCACCTGCTCCGAGTGTGTGAAGGGATTCACTCAGTCATCCAACCTGCTGACACACCAGCGGGTTCACACTGGGGAGAGACCATTCACCAACTCTGGGTGTGGGAAGGGATTCACTCAGTCATCCAACCTGATGATACACCAGCGCGTTCACACTCGGGAGAGGCCGTTCACCTGCTCAGAGTGTGGGAAGGGATTCACTCAGTCATCACACCTGCTGAGACACCAGCAAGTTCACACTGATGACAAACCTTTTAAATGCCCGGACTGTGGGAAGTGCTATAAAAGTTCTGGGAAACTGATGTGCAATCAACTTGGTCACACTGATGAGAGATTGTTCAGATGCTGTCACTGCGGGACTGGGTTCAGGCGATCATCTCACCTCACTGTACACCAGCGAGTTCACACCAGGGAGAGGTCGTTCACCTGCTCTGAGTGTGGGCAGGGATTCACTCAGTCATCCCACCTACTGGCTCACCAACCTGTTCACACCAATAAAAGACCTTTTAAATGTTCTGGCTCTGAGAAGAGCTTTAAAAGCAAAAAGGATCTACTCACACACCAACACACTCACACTGGGGAGAGACCATTCCCCTGCTCTGAGTGTGGGAAGGGATTCACTCAGTCATCGCACCTGCTGAAACACAAGTGCGTTCACACTGGGGCGAGGCCATTCACCTGCCCTGTGTGTGGGAAGGGATTCAAGCAGTCATCCCATCTTCTGACACACCAGTGAGTTCACAAGTGATTGCAAAGGTTGGATTCTGCTGTTATTGCTGCTGTCAATTGCATCCCCGGACTGAATCGTGTTCATTCTGACAGTTCGGGTTTGTTTCTGCTAATGTTAATAACCCCTATAACTGGGCTGGAGTTTAATATTCTGGATATAGATCAAATAAATCAGTTTGCTTTAAACACACTGTTGTGGATTTTTGTCATTCCCACCTGAGTGTTTAGCATCACCTGGCTGGAGCTCAGAAAGGACAATCTGGGGGGAGGATTGTACAGCAGGAACAGAATTACAGCCTGGACACAGTCCTTCAGGGCCACACTGAGAGGGGCAAACGGCACTTTGGTCTTTCTCGCCTCTCTTCACTGACAGCAAAGTTGCCATGTGAGTTAATCTTAAGGCCTGTAAGGCCTGTCACTCACTGCCTGAAAGCGTGGTAGAGGCAGGGATCCTCACAACATTCAAGAAGCATTTAGACGAGCACGTGAAATGCCATAACATACAAAGCTACGGACCAAGTGCTGGAAAATGGGATTGGAATAGACAGGGCTTGATGGCCGGCATGGACATGATGGGCCGAAGTGCCTATTTCTGTGCTGTATAACTCTATGACTCTATGAATGTGTCCCAGCCGCTCTCTTCCATGGGTCAGAGCTCCTAGACACAGAACAGAAGGTTCCTTTACAATTGTGTTTAGAGTCAGGAAGAACAATGGTGAATGCTGGAAACGTGCTGTCAAATCAGAGATTGCTGTCAAACTGCGATCTGTTCCTGACTGAAAGTGAAACGGCAGGGTTAAGTTTCCAGTCTAAAAATGACTGGTAATTATTCCACGAAGATTTTATATGTGTGTGTGACAGTCCAGAGTCTACCATTTTAAGGCAGGTGTTAGCTCATTTAAAATAAACCCGTTTAAAATAAATTGGTTAAAGTCTGCATTAAAATAGCACAGGGAGGAGTTCACAGGAGCCTGTTAACTGCTGGTACAATTATACAACAGAGATCTGATCTCCAGATAAAGAAGGACCTGCAGCGTGTTTCCAGGAATTCCCTGTTTTATTGATGTGTGCGTGTTAGACACCAGGATAACAAAAATACACGAGCCGGAACATCCACGGAGTTACTCCAGGATCACTCCTTCAGAGGAACTCCACCACTAACCCTGTACCAATCATCACCCACTGGAGGTTTATATCAGGAGCTTGTGTGTGATGGTGAGGTGATCACTGGACAATAAAGTGCAGAGACTGGTGGGTGGCTGCTCATTATCCTCGGTGTGATTTAATCCCCTTTCCCACTGAATACTGTGGACAGACAGGCTCACCTTGGTAACGGGATGGTCATTGTGACATCACTTTCTAAACAAGAGCCCACAAGACAATGTGTTATCAATAAATGTTAAAGGGATTCAACGCTCGGAAGTTACATTTTAAATAAAAGGAAATAAAATGCTGAAAAATAATTGAAGATAATTTATCTCTGTGGAATGTGCTTGCACACATTAAGAATAATGTGTCTTGTTTACACACTCACACATATAACAAACACTTTGTGTGAGCGCTTTTCAGTTGTTCGGCTTAACCCATGGACAATACATTTATGGCCTTTAGGACCCAGCGGCAGCCCATCCGGCGGGGCCCGCTGGGTCAGGATATAAAGAGACCGCGCGCTGTTCCTCCTCCCACTGCCTGGGGGAATGGGCCAGATATTTAAAGGGACAGGGACTGGGACTGGGACTCCCCTTTCTCTGCCTATTTATATTTAAAGGGAATTCACTCACAGAGCTCCCATTAACAGTCACTTCCTTCTGTACTGTGCAGTGATTGTAAACCTGTCTGTTTCAGTGACTTGAGCCTTTCTGAAATGTCTCACTATTTTTGATGATCCATTTGTCTTGCTTGTTTAATATTGAAAGTCAGAATTTTGCAGTGTAATGAAGGTTTTGTTTAAAGGTGGAGTGATATTTCTTTCTAAATATTCTGTTCTCCCCCTCCCCCTTTCCACTTTAAAACACTGCGCTACTGACTAGGAAGGTACCAAGTTCAATCCTTGGTCTGTGCTGTGAGTTGATCTCTGACAAGGCAGCAGTTCAGGGGCTATAATTATCCTCAGTACCACTGGGCTAACTAACAGTAAGAATCAGGCACTGCCCCTGCTCTTGATGGAGATCCAGTGACATCAACTGGGAAGTGTATGGATGTCCATTGAGGGCAGGATTGGACTGCTGTCACTGCTGACACTCACTGAGTCGGCTGATGGTGAGGCTCTAGAATCATAGAATCATAGACTCGTTAGAGCCCAGCAGGAGGCCCATCGAGCCCATGCCGGCTCTCTGCAAGAACACTTCAGCTAGTCCCACTCCCCCACCCTTTCCTCGTAGCCCTGCCAACATTTTTCCTTCAGATACTTATCCAATTCCCCTTTGAAAGCCACAGTTGAATCTGCCTCCACCACCCCTTTCAGGCAGTGAATTCCAGATCCTAACCACTTGCTGCATAAAAAGTTTTTCCCCATGTCACCTTTGGTTCGTCTGCCAATCACCTTAAATCTGTGTCCTCTGATTCTCGACCCTTCCGTTAATGGGAACAGTTCCCTCTATCTACTCTGTCTAGGCCCCTCATGATGTTGAGCACCTCTATCAAATCTCCTCTCAACCTTCTCTGCTCCAAGGAGAACAATCCTAGGTTCTCTAGTCTATCCACGTAACTGAAGTCCCTCATTCCTGGAACCATTTTTTCTGGAACAAATCTTTTCCACACTATCTCGAAGGCCTTCACATCCTTCCTAAAGTGGGCTGCCCAGAATTGGACAGAATACACCAGTTGAGGTAATAAGAACATAAGAATATAAGAAATAAGAGCAGGAGTAGGCCATACGTCCGCTCGAGCCTGCTCCGACATTCAATAAGATCATGGCTGATCATCCACCTCAACTCCACTTTCCCGCCAGATTTCCATATCCCTTGATTCCCCTAGAGTCCAAAAATCTATCTACCTCAGCCTTGAATATACTCAAAGACTCTGCATTCACAGCCACAATCCAAAGATTCACAACCCTCTGAGTGAAGAAATTCCTCCTCCTCTCAGCCTTAAATGGCCGACCCCTTATCCTGAGACTATGCCCCCTAGTTCTAGACACTCCAGCCAGGGGAATCAACCTCTCAGCATCTACCCTGTCAATCCCCTTCAGAATCTTGTATGTTTCAATGAGAGCACCTCTCATTATTCTAAACTCCAGAGAGGTCGGACCTGTGTTTTATAAAAGTTCATCATAATTTCCTTGCTTTTGCACTCTATGCCTCTATTTATGAAGCCCAGGATCCCGTATGCTTTTTAACCGCTTTCACAACCTGCCCTGACACCTTCAACAATTTGTGCACATAAACCCCCAGGTCTCTCTGTTCAGGCACCCTCTATAGAATTGTACCCTTTAGTTTATATTGCCTCTCCTCGTTCTTCTTACCAAAATGTAGAGGTTAACTAATTGCACCCAGCCAGATTCAGTTCCTTCTGGAGAGAAGGGGAGACACAAAATCCCAGACGATGTAATGAATGTTGTTTTTAGACAGTAAGGATGAAGGGAGAGTGTGGAGAATGGGGAATTTACAGCTTAGGAGGGACAGGAGGGGAAAGAATGTTGTATAGAAACTAGATTTGTCTGTTCTGAAGGTCTATTCTGTTGTAAATGCCATTTGAGGGTATTAGAAGGGGAGGATCTGCAGATGGAAACTGAATCCAAACATTGCATCAAGATCTGACAGATTCACCGGAATATCAGGGCCTGAATATCATCGGATTTGGATATAGAAGGAAAACACCAATCAGAGCGGGGAGAAACAGGACAAGTGTTCTGTGCCTCGATCCACTTTTAACAAATCATCTAACCTGTGAGACTCGTGTGCCCACCTGAATCAACAGTGTAAATGTGGGGTAAAAACAGAAAATGCTGGAGATGCTCAGCAGTCTGGAGCCATCCTTTGTTTCTTAACCTGTCCCATTACCATCGCCTTTTGCCTGGAATATCTCTTAATATCCCTTAATCACTCCTGCCTTCCATCCTATCACAGACCTTCCCTTTTGTTCTTTCATCCCCTCCCCCCTTTCCCAGGCCCTACACTTGCTTAAAAGTTCCATTTCCTGCTTTTTTCCAGTTCTGACAAAGGGTCATCGACCTGAAACGTGAACGCTGTTTCTCTCTTCACAGATGGTGCCTGACCTGCTGAGCATCTCCAGCATTTTCTGTTTTTATTTCAGATTTCCAGCATCTGCAGTATTTTCTTTTTGTATTAGTGGGGAATGTGGCAATGGATTCAGTTGCCCATCTGAGGTGGAAACTCATTGAAACAGCCACACCGGAGAGAGGCCATTCACCAGCTGAGTGTGGAAAGAGATTCACTCACTTATCTCATCTATTCCAACACTAACATGTTCGTAAGTGGGAAAATCCATTCACTGCTCTGTATGTGGTGAGTGATTCAATCAGCGGGGCGCAGTAAGGTAACGCACTCGGCAGGTGGGCTTCATAAACACCTGCTGTAGGCCGCATGCCGCGAATGTGAACCTACAAGTTCCGCATTTGCAGCTCGGAGGCTTTTCCCCGGTAACAGGCCCAGGCTAACGGTCGCCATCTTTGCAAAGGAAAGCTGTGGGTTTGTAAGCCGCCATCTTGTGTCATCAAGCGCATGCACAGCCGTCTTTGTAAAGGAATCACGAGAAGGCAGGCCTTCCGGGTCCCCGGAAGTAAACCGAAACCAGCCAGAGTCAGCACCTTCAGGGGAGGAGAGAGAGGGGAACCAGTGAGTGTAGAACTGAACCCAGCCAGAGTCAGCACCTTCAGTGGAGGAGAGGGAGGGGAACCAGTGAGTGTAGAACTGAACCTAGCCAGAGTCAGCACCTTCAAGGGAGGAGAACCAGTGAGTGTAGAACTGAACCCAGCCAGAGTCAGCACCTTCAGGGGAGGAGAGGGAGGGGAACGAGTGAGTGTAGAACTGAACACAGCCAGAGTCAGCACCTTCAGGGGAGGAGAGAGAGGGGAACCAGTGAGTGTAGAACTGAACCCAGCCAGAGTCAGCACCATCAGTGGAGGAGAGGGAGGGGAACCAGTGAGTGTAGAACTGAACCCAGCCAGAGTCAGCACCTTCAGGGGAGGAGAGGGAGGGGAACGGGTGAATGTAGAACTGAACACAGCCAGAGTCAGCACCTTCAGGGGAGGAGAGAGAGGGGAACCAGTGAGTGTAGAACTGAACCCAGCCAGAGTCAGCACCATCAGTGGAGGAGAGGGAGGGGAACCAGTGAGTGTAGAACTGAACCCAGCCAGAGTCAGCACCTTCAGGGGAGGAGAGTGAGGGGAACCAGTGAGTGTGGAACTGAATCCAGCAAGTGTCAGCACCTTCTGGGTAGGAGAACTAGTGAATGTGGAACTGAACCCAGCCAGAGTCAGCACCTTCAGGAGAGGAGAGGGAGGGGAACCAGTGAGTGTCGCACAGAACCCAGCCAGAGTCAGCACATTCAGGGGAGGAGAGGGAGGGAAACCAATGAGTGTAGACCTGAACCCAGCCAGAGTCAGTACCTTTATACAGTCATAACGGCACAGAGGCCATTCGGCCCATCGAGTCTGTGCCAGCTCTCTGTACAGCAATCCATTCTATCTCATTCCTCCACTCTATCCCCGTAGCCCTGCCAGTTTATTTTCCTCAAATGCCTATCCAGTCACCCCTTGAAAACATTGAGTGTCTCCGCTTCCACTACTTCCATCGGCAGCGAGTTCCAGGTCATCACCACTCGCTGCGTAAAAAAGTTTTTCCTCACATCCCCCCGTATCTCTTGCCCAAAACCTGAAATCTGTGTCCCCTGGTTCTTGTACCATCAACTAGTGGGAACAGCCTTTCCCCGTCTAGCTTATCCTAATCTGTCATAGTCTTGTACACCTCTATCAAATCACCCCTCAACCTCCTTTGCTCTAATGAAAACAAATCCATCTTCACCAACCTGTCCTTGTAGCTAAGATCCCCCATCCCCGGAACCATTCTGGTAATTCTCCTCTGCACCCTCTCAAGGGCCTTCACATCCTTCCGAAAGTGTGGTGACCAGAACTCGATGCAATACTCCAGTTGTGGCCTAACCAGCGCTTTATAAAGATTCAGTATAACTTCTCTACTTTTGTACTCATTACCTCTATTTATGAAGCCCAAGATCCCATATGCTTTGTTAACCACTCTCTCAATATGTCCTGCCACCTTCAGGAACCTATGCACATTAACTCCCAGATCCCTCTGTCCCTGCACACTCTTTAAAACTGTGCCATTAAGTGTATATTGTCTCTCCCTGTTCCTTCTGGCAAAATGCATCACCTCACACTTCTCTGTACTAAATTCCATCTGCCACTTGTCTGCCCATTCTGCTAGCCTTTCTATGCCCTGTTGCAGTCGATTGGTATCATCCTCACTGTTTGCCACAGCCCCAAGTTTGGTGTCATTGGCAAATTTAGAAATTCTACTCTGTATTCCAATATCCAGGTCATTTATATATATTAAAAAAGCAGTGGCCCCAGCACTGACCCTTGGGGAACACCACTGTCTACCATCCTCCAGATTGAAGAACAGCCATTTACCACAACCCGCTGTTTTCTATCCTTACGCCAATTCCTATCCAAGCTGCCACTGACCCACCTATTCTATGAGCCTCAATTTTGTTAACCAGCCTTCTATGTGGTACTTTGTCAAACACCTTCCTAAAATCCATGTAGACAACATCCATTGCATTCCCTTCATCAATCCTCCCTGTTACTTCAAAAAATTCAATTAGATTAGTCACACGATCTGCCTTTTACAAATCCGTCTTATCACTCTTTAATTAGCTTAAACCTCTCCAAGTGCCCATTAAATTTTTCCTTGATTATTGTTTCTAAAACTTTACCCACCACTGGTGTTAAACTGACCGGCCTGTAGTTACTAGGATTGTCCTTACACCATTTCTTGAACAATGGTGTCACATTTGCCACTTTCCAATCCTCAGGCAGCTCCCCCGCATCTAGGGAAGATTGGAAAATTATGGCAAGCCCTTTCGCTGTCTCCTCCCCAATTCCCTTAGCAGCCTGGGATGCAAGCCATCTGGACCAGGTGGCTTATCCACTCTAAGCATACCCAGCCTTTCTAGCACATCCTGTCTATCAATTTTTACCCATTCCATTGCTTCTACCTTTTCCACTTCTACCGATATGTTGTCAGCATACATCTCCTTAGTAAACACCGATACAAAGTACTCATTGAGTATTCTAGCCTTGCCATGCGCTTCTAAGCATATACCAACTTCTTTGTGCTTAATAGGCCCCACCCGGCCTCTTACTACCCGCTTACTGTTTACATGCCGGTAGAAGAATTTGGGGTTCCCTTTTATGTTAACTGCCATTCTACTCTCATTCTCTCTTTGCCAATCATATTTTCATCTTCACTTCCCCACTCAACTTATTGTATTTGGTCTGGTTCTCCCTTGAAGAATTCACCTGACATTCATCATACACCCTCTTTTTTGTTTCATCATCTTCTGTATCTCCCTCGTCATCCAAGGAGCCCTTGCGTTGGTTCCTTTACCCTTCCCTCTTGTTGGAATGTACCTAGCCTGTACTTGGAACATCTCCTCCTTAAAGATCACCCTTTGTTCCATTTTTCCTGTCAGTCTTTGGTTCCATTTTACCCTGGCTAGAACCTTTCACATCCCATTGAAGTTAGCCCTATTCCAGTTTAGAAGTTCCACTCTAGATTGTTCCTTGCTCCTCTCCATTGCTAATCTAAATCTTATGATACGATGATAACTCGTACCCAAGTGTTCTCCCACACTCGGTTGACCTGGCCCACCTCATTCCCCAGCACCAGATCCAGCAATGCCTCCTTCCAAGTTGGGCCAAGAACATACTGGTCAAGAAAATCTCCTGAACACATTTCAGAAATTCCTCCCCCTCCTTTGCCTTTACCCTAGCATTATCCCAATCGATATTTGGGTAATTAAAGTCCCCCAATATCACCATTCTATAGCTCTTGCATATCTCTGCGATTTCCCTGCAGATTTGCTCCTCTACATCCCTCTCACTATTTGGAGGGCTGCAGAATACCCCCAATAGCATGATCATACCCTTTTTGCTCCTCAACGCTAACCAAATGGATTCTGTCCTTGCCCCCTCAAGAACATCCTCCCTTTCCAACACTACAATGTCTTCCTTAATCAGCACTGTCACCCCACCTCCCTTTTTGTCCATCCCTATGTTTTGTTAACACTTTGTACCCTTGAATATTAAGTGCCCAGTCCTCATGTTTTTAAGCCACGTTTCCGTTATTGCCACAACATCATATTGCAACACAGCTAATTGTGCTTGTAGCTCACCAACCTTATTCACCACACTTTGTGCATTTACGTACATGCATTCTAAACCCATTTTTGAATTTTTCGTAGTCTTTCTTAGTCTGCTCCTATCTAATATGGTACTGTGGCAGAGCCACCAAGGGACTCTTATATCGATGTACATAATTATCTGTAACAGAATGAATCTGTACCTGTATTCGTTTTACTGCATGTAAATAGAGCGCTCTCTGTAGGATTAAGACCGAACGCTGACGTCACCATGTGGGTCACGTGACATTCCCAACAGCGGGAAATGTGATGACGTCATGACGTCAGACTGAGGAGCGTTTTCCCTCAGTCCTCGTGGAGCCAGCATTGAGCATAGACCTGTTAGTTAGTTCTCCTGCATTTTGATTGTCACTTCTGCAAAACAGTATTAAACTTCGTTTGGTTGACAGACTGACTCGATCTCAGTCCTTTGGTTAGGAATCTATCAATTCCTACAGTGGTGACCCCGACGTGATCTGAACACGCAGCCTTCTGTAATGCTTCCATCGGTCGTTAAAGGCATCGCTAAGGGCCAGCCTGCAGGGCACTGCATGGGTGGATCGGCTCCCGTGGGTTATGCTTGGTTTGCGCATGGCGCCTAAAGAAGACCTGCGGTCATCTTCTGCGGAGCTGGTGTACGGCCAGCCACTCCGGGTGCCAGGCAATTTCCTGCCATCGCCGACTAAACCGTGGTCCACAGCCGACCAACTCAGCACCCAGCGGGAAACAGCCGACTCCTTTAAGTCAATTCCAACATCGCACCACGGCCTTCCTTCCTCTCACATACCAACAGAGTTAATGCAGGCCGAGTTTGTCTTCGTTCGCCATGATGCCCATCGTGGTCCACTCAAGCCTCCTTATACGGGCCCCTTCCAAGTACTGGAAGCAGGCGACAAGAGTTTTTTGGTTGACATCGGTGGCAAACCCGACTACATTTCAATTGACCGCCTCAAGCCCGCGCACCTGGACCTCGACCGGCTGGTCAAAACTGCACAGCCACCACATCGTGGTCGACCGCCCGCCGCTACAACATCTGACCGGATCACTCCACCTGTCAGCCCATCCACTGCTCAGCAAATTCCTCTCCGGGAATATAGGAGTCGTTCGAACAGGCTTGTCCGACCTCCTCTTCGATTGACTTTCACTGTTAAAGACAATTCTGGGGGGGTGCATGTGGCAGAGCCACCAAGGGACTCTTATATTGATGTACATAATTATCTGTAACAGAATGAATCTGTACCTGTATTCGTTTTACTGCATGTAAATAGCGCGGTCTCTGTCGGATTAAGACCGAACGCGATGACGTCACCACGTGGGTCACGTGACGTTCCCAACGGCGGGAAACATGATGACGTCATGTCAGACTGAGGAGCATTTTCCCTCAGTCCTCGTGGAGCCAGCATTGAGCATAGACCTGTTAGTTAGTTCTCCTGTGTTTTGATTGTCACGTCTCCAAAACAGTATTAAACTTCGTTTGGTTGACAGACTGACTCGATCTCAGTCCTTTGGTTAGGAATCTAGCAATTCCGACAGTACTACTTCTGCCTCTAGTACTACTTTCTTCTTGAGTACTATCCAACACATTCGCTCTTTTATGCACCTTATTCCTCTTTACTCTATATGCTGGTGCCCATCCCCCTGCCAAGCTACTTTAAATCCTCCCCAGCAGCATGACCAAACCTCCCCGCGAGAATATTCGTCCCAGCTCTGTTGAGGTGTAACCCATCCAGCATGTACATGTTAGCGGCCTTCAGGGAAAGAGAGGGAGGGGAACCAGTGATTGTAGAACTGAACCCAGCCAGAGTCAGCACCTTCAGGGGAGGAGAGGGAGGGGGACCAGTGAGTGTAGAACTGAACCCAGCCAGAGTCAGCACCTTCAGGGGAGGAGAGGGAGGGGACCACTGAGTGTAGAACTGAACCCAGCCAGAGTTGGTGGTGAAAACAGGGAGAGGAGTAAAAACTATCTTGAGACGTGCGATTTGTTTGGACTTTAACACAGGGAGGGGGGACAATGTGTGGGACGGGGGTTTACAGCTTTGGAGGAACAAGAGAGGAAAGAATGTTCTTTAGAAACTAGAATTGTCTGTTCTGAATTTCTGTCCTGTATTTACAGTGATGAGTTTTGTAAACTCCTTTTACAGGGTATTAGAAGGGGAGGATTTGTAGATGGGAAACTCAAACCAAACATCACGTCAAGATCTGACAGAGTCATTCGATTCCTCAGGATCTGAATATCATCAGGCTTTGAATATGGAAGGAGACATGTTTATCTGTTCTGTCTGTGGGAAAGGATTTCAAACATCAGTGTGACTGGAAAAGCACCGAGACACTGACACCCAAGTGAGAGTGTTCCAGTGCACTGCCTGTGGAAAGAGCTTTAACCAGTTACACAGCCTGAAAAAACATCGCACCATTCACAGCAGGAAGAAACCGTACATGTGTTCTGTGTGTGGGCGAGGCTTCAACTGATCGTCCAACCTGGAGAGACACAAGGACACCCGCACCACGGAGAAACCGTGGAAATGTGGAAGCTGTGGGAAGGGATTCAGTTACCCATCTGAGCGGGAAATTCATCATCGCACTCACACCGGGGAGAGGCCGTTCTCCTGCTCTGAGTGTGGGAAGGGATTCACTCAGTCATCCAGCCTGCTGACACACCAGCGAGCTCACACTGGGGAGAGGCCATTCACCTGCTCTGAGTGTGGGAAGGGGTTTGCTCGGTCATCCGACCTGCTGACACACCAGCGAGTTCACACTGGGGAGAGACCGTTCACCTGCTGTGTGTGTGGGAAGGGATTCGCTCGGTCATCCGACCTGCTGACACACCAGCGAGTTCACACTGGGGAGAGGCCGTTCACCTGCTCCATGTGTGGGAAGTGATTCACTCGGTCCTCACCTGCAGGAACACCAGCGAGTGCCCACCGGGGAGAGGCCGTTCACCTGCTCTGTGCGTGGGAAGGGATTTCCTCAGTCATCCAACCTGATGAGACACCAGCGAGTTCACATTGGGGAGAGGCCGTTCACCTGCTCCGTGTGTGGGAAGGGATTCACTCAGTCATCCCACCTGCTGAAACACCAGCGAGTTCACAAGTAACTGCAGGAGTTGGATTCTGATGTTATTGCTGCTGTTAATCACATCGTGTTCATTTTGACAGTTGGAGTTTGTTTAAGCTGATGTTAATAACTGCTGTAACCAGGCTGGAGTTTAATATTTACATATTTCAAATAACACAGTGTGTCGATATTTGATGTCTCTGAAATAAGAGACTAATTGATGTCCTGTTACCAACTGCTCCATTTTTGGGCCTTTTCTCGGCTGCAGGACATTCTGAAGGGGGAGGGTGAACAGCCAGTGGTCGTGGTCCATATCGGTGCCAATGACATAGGTAGAAAGAGGGACGAGGTCCTGCAAGCAGAATATAGGGAGCTAGGAAATAAATTAAAAAGCAGGACCTCAAAGGTAGTAATCTCAGGATTACTCCCAGTGCCACGTGCTAGCGAGAGCAGAAATAGGAGAATAGACCAGATGAATGCGTGGCTGGAATGATGGTGTAGGAGGGAGGGATTTAAATTCCTGAGGCATTGGGACCGATTCTGGGGAAGGTGGGACCTGTACAAGCTGGACGGGTTACACCTCTGCAGAACCGGGACCAATATCCTCGCAGGGGGGTTTGCTGGTGCTGTTGGGAAGGATTTAAACTAGTTTGTCAGGGGGCTGGGAACCTGAGTGTGGGCCCAGAGCAGAGAAATCTAAATGCATGTAGCATTTGCAAAAAGGTGGAAAAATTAATGGCACTAATAGAAGTAAATGGGTATGATGTAATTGCCATTACAGAGACATGGTTGCAGGGTAACCACAGCTGGGAACTGAATGTTCCAGGGTACTCAACATTTAGGAAGGACAGACAAAAAGGAAAAGGAGGTGGCGTAGCGCTGTTAAGGGATGAGATCGGTACGGTTGAGATAAAAGATCTTGGCTTGGCAGATCGTGATGTAGAACTGGAATCAGTTTGGGTGGAGCTAAGAAACAGCAAACGGCGGAAAACATTGGTGGGAGTTGTGTATAGGCCATCAAACAGTAATGGTAATGTAGGGCACAGTATCAATCAAGAGATTAGAAGTGCATGTAACAAGGGCAGTACGGTAATCATGGAGGACTTTAATCTATATATTGACTGGGCAAATCAAATTACCACTAATGGTGTGGAGGACGAATTCTTGGAATGCATGCAAGATGGTTTCCTGTATGAGTATGTGGAGGAACCAACCAGGGAACAGGCTATTCTGGATCTGGTACTGTGTAATGAGAAAGGGCTAATCAATAATCTTGTGGTAAAGGGGCCTTTAGGGACAAGTGACCATAATATGATTGAATTTTAGATTAAGTTTGAGAGTGATGTAGTCTAATCTGAAACTAAGGTCCTCAATCTAAACAGAGGAAACTACAAGGGTATGAGGGACAAGTTGGCCATGGTATGAAGGTGGACATAGAATGGCTGACATTCAAGGAAATAATGCATTATTTGCAACAAACATATATTCCTCTAGGGCATAAAAACCATGGCTAACAAAAGAAATTAAAGCTAGTATTAAGTCAAAGGGGGCAGCTTATAAAGTTGCCAGAAAAAGTGGTCAGCCTGAGGATTGGGATCTTTTTAGAAATCAGCAAAGGGGGACCAAGATTGATAAAGAAATGGAAAATGGAATATGAGCACAAACTAGCGAAAAATATAAAAACGGATTGTAAAAGCTTCTATAGGTATGTGAAAAGGAAAAGACTGGCAAAGGTAAATGTAGGTCCTATACAGTCAGAGACGGGAGAATTTATAATGGGGAATGAGGAAATGGCAGAGGAATTAAATAAATACTTTATTTCTGTCTTCACGGAGGAAGACACAAAAAACCTCCCAGAAATACAAGAAAACCAAGGGTGTGGCGAGAATGAGGAACTTAAAGAAATTATTATTCGTAAAAAAAACAGTACTAGCAAAATTAATGGGACTAAAATTCGATAAATCTCAAGGACCGGATGACCGACATCCTAGGGTTTTGAAAGAGGTGGCCATTGGGATAGTGGACGCATTGGTTGTCATCTTCCAAAATTCTATAGATTATGGAACAATTCCTGTAGATTGGAGGATAGCAAATGTAACCCTGCTATTTAAGAAAGGAGGGAGAGAGAAAACGGGTAACTACAGACCTGTTAGACTCACATCAGTAGTTGGGAAAATACTGGAATCTATTATAAAGGATGCAATAACTGGGCACTTAGAAACTAATAGTAAGATTGGGCAGAGTCAACATGGATTTATGAAAGGGAAGTCCTGTTTGACAAACCTATTGGAGCTTTTTGAGGATGTAACTAGTGGAGTAGACAAAGGGGAACTGTTAGATGTGGTGTATTTAGATTTTCAGAAGGCCTTCGATAAGGTCCCACACAAGAGGTTGGTGAACAAAATTAGGGCACATGGAATTGGGGGTAATATACTTGCATGGATTGAGAATTGGTTAACAGACAGAAAACAAAGAGTAGGGATAAACGGGTCTTTTTCAGGATGGCAGGCTGTGACTAGTGGGGTACCGCAAGGATCGATGCTTGGGCCCCAGCTATTCACAATCTATATCAATGATTTGGATGAAGGGACTAAATGTAACATTTCCAAATTTGCTGATGACAGAAAGCTAGGTGGCAGTGTCAGTTGCGAAGAGGATGTGAAGAGGCTTCAAGGGGATCTCGACAGGTTCGGTGAGTGGGCGAGAACATGGCAGATGGATTATAATGTGGATAATGAAGTTATTCACTTCGGTGGAAAAAACAGAAAGGCGGAGTATTTCCTAAATGGTGAAAGATTGGGGAATGCAGATGCTCAAAGGGACCTGGGTGTCCTTGTACATGAGTCACTGAAAGTGAATGTGCAGATGCAGCAAGCCACAGGAAGGCAAATGGTATGCTGGCCTTCATTACAAGAGGATATGAGTACAGGAGTAAAGAAGTCTTACTCCAATTATATAGGGCCTTGGTGAGACCACACGTGGAGTACTGTGTACAATTTTGGTCTCCTTACCTAAGGAAGGATATACTTGCCATAGAGGGAGTGCAACGAAGGTTCACGAGATTGATTCCTGGGATGGTGGGACTGTCGCATGAGAAGAGATTGAGAAAACTAGGCCTGTATTCTCTTGAATTCAGAAGAATGAGAGGGGATCTCATTGAAGCATAAAAAATTATTACAGGGCTTGATGGGGTGGATTCTGGGAGAATGTTTCCCTTGGCTGGGGAGTCTAGAACCAGGGGCCACAGCCTCAGGAGAAAGGGTAGGCCATTCAGGACTGAGATGAGAAGAAATTTCTTCACACAGAGGGTGGTGAATCTTTGGAATTCTCTACCCCAGAGGGCTGTGGAGGTTCGGTCATTGGGTATATTCAAAACAGAAGTCGATAGATTTCTGACTAGTAAGGGCATCAAGGGATATGGCGATAGGGCCGGTGAATGCAGTTGAGGCAGAAGATCAGCCATGATCTCATTGAATGGCGGAGCAGGCTCGAAGAGCCGAATGGCTGACTCCTGCTCCTATTTCTTATATTCTTATGTTCTCCTTTCTAACTCAAGATTATTTCAGTTCTCGTACCTTCAGTTACTCTCATGGACAAGTCCCAGCTCCCCATACCTTCCAGAGTGCCTCTCCTAGCCTTGGTATCCAGGGAAGGTTTCGGTAACACGCCCAGGATCAGTACTGGACCATCCACGAGGCTGAGGACATTGTGAATAGCACGTTTAATCAGAAGGTCACACCGCAGGCAAAGGCTGGACAGGCAGAAAGGGAACAGGTGACCAACAGACAGAGTACTAGGCACAGGCAGGTAGTGCAGGGGTCCCCTGTGGACATCCCCTCTCAAAAAGATACACCACTTTGAGTACTGTTGGGGGGGATGGCTTATCAGAGGAAGGCAGCAGCAGCCAACTTCCTGGCACCAGGGGTGGCACTGCTGCACAGAATGGGAGGAAAAAGAGGGGTAGAGCTATGGTAATAGGGGGTTCTATTGTAAGGGGAAAGGATAGGTGTTTCTGCGGCCGCAAACAAGACTCCAGGATGGTGTGTTGCCTCCCTGGTGCAAGGGTCAAGGATGTCTCAGAGCGGCTGTAGAACATCTTGGAAGGGGAGGGTGAACAGCCAGTTGTTGTGGTGCATATAGGTACCAACGATATAGGTAAAAAATGGGAAATGGGATGAGGTCTGAAAAGCTGAATATAGGGAGTTAGGAGGTAAATTTAAAAATAGGACCTCAAAGGTAGTAATCTCAGGATTGCTACCAGTGCCACGTACTAGTCAGAGTAGAAATAGAAGGATATTACAGATGAATACGTGGCTAGAGGAATGGTGCGAGGGGGAGGGATTCAAATTCCTGGGACATTGGAACCGGTTCTGAGGGAGGTGGGACCAGTTCAAACCAGACATTTTGCACCTGGGCAGGGCCGGGACCGATGTCCTAGGGGGAGTGTTTGCTAGTGCTCTGGGGGAGGGTTTAAAGTAAAATGGCAAGGGGTTGGGAACCTGAGCAGGGGGACAGAGGAAAGGGAAACAAGGATAAAAGCACAAGATAGGAAGGAGAAAAACAAAAGTGGCAGTCAGAGAAATCAACGGTTTAAATCAAACATGGCCACAGTAAATAATAATTCTAATAGGTCTAACAGCGTTAAAAAAACAAGCCTGAAGACCTTGGGGGAGAAATTGGGTATAGCCCCGTTTGGGGCGCTAGTTCTGGCGAAGCGCAAAGCCTAGCGCCAGTTGCGATTTAGCGCCACCTGGTGCGATATTGGGTCATTGCGCCCCTGAGGGAGATTGCGGCGCCAGATCAGGTGCTGCATGAGGCTCTTAAGGTGCTAACCCGGGGGCGCAACCCAATTTAGCGGCGGCGGGGCGCAGCGAAGGTGCTGTCAATAATCACTTTCCCTGAGACACACTGGCACCGGCCAGCTCTTAAAGGGGCAGGTCAATTGGCATCACCAGACACACTCACTGCCTTGTAGGCCTTCAAAGCGGTGGAAGCCTACCTGTGGCGCACCACCCTAGCAAGACATGGAAAGGGTGAGGCAGAGGGCGGAATGCCTCACTGATGGGGCTTTGGTTGCTTTGGTTGGCGCAGTGGAATCAAGGCCAAGGAAGATGGTTGGAATGTGATTTATGTTTTGGACAGTCTCCGGGGTGTGAGAGGCAGTTATGTGTCAGTGTATTAGTTTTGCTTTCTGTTGCCATAGCTTTCTCATGTTTGAAGGAACCACATTTTGTCTAATGAAACACTTTCTTCATTTACAATGGCCATGCCTGCAATTTACATGCATCTTGCCCTTCACAGGCTTGGGGGTATCAGACCGGTTCCATTCCTGTTCTTGGAATGGCAGCAACATTCCTGAGAGGGGCCTAGAAGTTACTTCTGATCAGCCTCTGACGCGCAGCCTGAGAAGAGCCGCTCGCGTAGAAGTTCAGGCCAGCAGGCATCTTCTCAGCCACCGACAGAGATGTCCTGCACCTTATCTGAGGCTGCAGATCTGGCTGAAGCAGCTGGCACAGCTCAGTCACCACCTTATTTCTAAATCGCAGCCTTCTGACACACTGCTCCTCTGGCATGTTCATGTAGGAAAACTGCTGTCAGAAAACCCTGCCAGCGTAAGGTCTGCTGTGGTGATGTTTGTTGGCCCTGCTCCGTCTGGCCATGCCCGCCCCCCTCTCCCAGCGTCTCAGTGCCCTTTCCAGATGATTCAGCAGCAGGACGTTCCCCTCCAATGCAGCCCCCATAATAAGTGCCCAAAGGAAGGTTCCCCATTTTCAAGGCTCACCAACAGCAAGGTGATGGTCAGAAGGCCGAAGATCGTCTGCCTGCCTGGCTCAGTGGTCAAATGGCTCTCAGTGTGCAGCTCAGCAACTCTTTGTAGCTCTCGAGGAAGTTGTGCTCCAAAAATGGCTGCCGCTTTTAAACCACACCAGTCCCCTTTAAATAATGCTCCTCCAGCCCGAGAGTGACCTGGTAAGGTCCAGGTAAGCTGTCACTATTAGCGGCAGGCGCTACGGAGGGGGGTGCCACTGAATTTCCAGTCCGGGGCACCCAAAAGGCATTGCACACTCAAATGACATCATAATCAACCTACGTCCATGAGCGGGCGCTAAGATTTAGTGCCGGCGCTAAATGCATGCTCAATATGGGGCGAGGCGCTAGGCGCCTTGCGCCCATCTGGGAATTGGCTAACGCCCCACTTCTCGGCCTCTTTAGGTGATAATCGGTGGCGCAACCAACCGAATTTCTCCCCCCTTGTGTCTTAATGCGAGGAGCATTCGTAATAAGGTGAATGAATTAGCTGCGCAAATAGAGGTAAACGAATATGATTTGATTGGGATTACGGAAACATGGCTCCAGAGTGGCCAAGGCTGGGAACACAACATCCGGGGGTATTTAATATTCAGGAAAGATAGGCAAAAAGGAAAGGGAGGTAGGGTAGCATTGCTGTTTAAAGAAGGGATTAACACAATTGTAAGGAAGGATATTAGCTCTGATGATGTGTAATCTGTATGGGTAGAACGGAGAAATACCAAGGGGCAGAAAACGTTAGTGGGAGTGGTATATAGACCTCCAAACAGTAATGCGGAGGTTGGGGATGGCATTAAAAGGGAAATTAGAGAAGTGTGCAATAAGGGCACAGCAGTCATCATGGGTGACTTTAATCTACATATAGATTGGGCTAACCAAATTAGTAACAATACTGTGGAGGAGGAATTCCTGGAGTTTTTACGGGATGGTTTCCTGGACCAATATGTCGAGGAACCAACCAGAGATCAGGCCATCTTAGACTGGGTATTATGTAACGAGAAAGGATTAATCAGCAATCTTGTTGTACGAGGCCCCTTGGGTCGGAGCGATCATAATATGATCGAATTCCTCATTAAGATGGAGAATGAAGTAGTTGACTCTGAGACTAGGGTCCTGCATTTAAATCAAGGAAACTATGATGGTCTGAGGCACGAGTTGGGTAGGATTGATTGGGGAATGTCACTCAAAGGGTTGATGGTGGATAGGCAATGGCGAACATTCAAAGACTGCATGGATGAACGACAGAATTTGTTCATCCCAGTTTGGCATAAAAATAAAACAAAAAAGATGACTCAACCATGGCTAACAAGGGAAATTAGGGATAGCATAAGATCCAAGGAGAGGACATATAAATTGGCCAGAAAAAGCAGTAAACCTGAGGATTGGGAGCAGTTTAGGATTCAACAAAGGAGGACAAAGGGATTAATTAAGAAAGGGAAAATAGAATATGAGAGTAAGCTTGCATGGAACATAAAAACTGACTGTAAAAGCTTTTATAGATATGTGAAGAGAAAAAGATTGGTGAAGTCAAGCGTAGGTCCCTTGCAGTCAGAATCAGGGGAATTTATAATGGGAAACAAAGAAATGGCAGAACAATTAAATACATATTTTGGTTCTGTCTTCACAAAAGAGGACACAAATAACCTCCCAGAGATGTCGGGGAACATAGGGTCTGATGAAAGGGAGGAACTGAAAGAAATCAGTATTTGTAGGGAAATGGTGTTAGGGAAATTGATGGGATTGAAGGACGATAAATCCCCAGGGCCCGATAATCTACATCCTAGGGTACTTAAGGAAGTGGCCTAGAAATAGTAGATGCATTGCTGATCATCTTCCAACATTCGATAGAATCTAGAACAGTACCCATGGATTGGAGGGTAGCTAATGTTACCCCACTATTCAAAAAAGGTGGTAGAGAGAAAACGGGGAATTACAGACATCGGTAGTGGGGAAAATGCTAGAGTCCATTATAAAAGATGTAATAGCAGAGCACTTGGAAAACAGTGACAGGATCGGACAAAGTCAACATGGACTTACAAGAGGTAAATCGTGCTTGACTAATCTACTGGAATTTTTTGAGGATGTAACTGGTAAAATAGATAAGGGAGAACCAGTGGATGTGGTGTATTTGGACTTTTAGAATTCTTGCGATAAGATCCCGCGTAAGAGATTAGCGTGTAAAGTTAAGGCACGTGGGATTGGGGGCAGGGTATTGACTTGGATAAAGAACTGGTTGGCAGACAGAAAGCAAAGAGTTGGAATAAACAGGTTTTTTTTCCGAATGGCAGGCAGTGACTAGTGGGGTACCGCAGGGATTGGTCCTTGGACCCCAGCTATTCACAATATATATTAATGATCTGTGGTAAACCACTTTTATCGTTCACTATCGTTACACTATAGTTATCACTGTTGTATTGTTATCACTGTTCTCACTGTTGTATCACTATACGAGGTCGCCTGTTGTCGCGCTGTTATACCTGGGCTGACCACCTCCGACTCCGCCCATGGCTCCACCTACCTGCCCAGGTATAAAGGTAGTCGACTGGCTGGTATTCCTCCTTGTTGGACCCGATCACCCACGAGGGTGGGCTCTGTTATTTAGTCAATAAAAACCTTTAGTTGCGTTCCTAACTCGTCGCTTTTTATTGGACGAATTGACAGGTATATCAATTTTATTGACTAAATTTTAAAGATGTCTACTACTGGCCAGCCAGAAGCCCTCCCAGAAGCACAGCCACAGCAGCTTTCAGACACCGGGCTACACCAGCCACACCAGCCGGCTTGGCTGCAAGCCCTCAAACCACCGTACCTGGATCTAAACCCACAGGCAGCAAACTCAGCCCTCGACTTCAAACACTGGCTGGGCTGCTTCGAATCCTACCTGGAAGAATCCGGCGTCCCTCAGAGATCCAAACTAAGAGTTCTGAACGCCCAAGCGAGCTCGAGAGTATACGCACTCATCCAGGACACGACTACATACGAGGCCGCTATCAACCTACTGAAACAGCAGTACCGGAGCCCGGTAAATTACATGTACACCAGGCACCTCCTAAGATCCCGCCCGCAACAGCCAGGAGAGTCTGTAGCTGAATTTTTACGGGCGCTAAGAGCACTCGGCAGGAACTGTGACTTTAAAGCGGTGACGGCTGTTGAAAACACGGAAGATAATATCCGCGATGCCTTTGTGAAAGGCCTACGGTCCGACTACTCACGGCAAAGACTGCTTGAAGCTAAAGACCTCGACCTGGACAAAGCTGAAGCCCTCGCTCTCTCCCTAGAGGTGGCCCATCAGGACCAGGAGGCGTTTTCCAGGTACTGCTTGCGACCCTGGGACTCGGGCCCGACCCCTACCGCAATACCCTTCGCAGCGCCGCCCCCGGGACCTACCTCAGCGTCGGCGTCCCGGACCCGACCGGGACCGCCACCCCCGGTACCGGCTCCGACATCGGGCACCCGCGATCGGGCCGCCGGCTGCTTCTTTTGCGGCCAGGAGAAGCACCCGAGGTCGCGCTGCCCAGCCAGGAACTATACCTGCTCAACCTGCAGGAAGAAAGGCCACTTCTCTAAGGCCTGCAGGGGCGGATCTTCAGAGGCCAGCAGTGCCTCATGCGAACTGTGGGGGCGGCCATCTTCTTTCAAGGCAACTGAGACCAGCATCCCCACACGTGAGTCATGGGGGTGGCCATCTTTGATCAAGGCAACCGACCCCAATAGTGCCTCATGTGAGTTATGGGAGCAGCCATCTTCTCCGCCATTTTGTCCTACCTCGTGGGAGACGCCATTTTACCCACCACGCCCGACTGCCACCGGGCCTCCGGACCCGACGACCGCCTCGCCCGCAGACGACAACGACTCACTTACCTACACACTAGCCTCCGTCACTCTGGATCAAGCCCGCCCACACCACCTGTCCAAGTCGATGATGGACATCAAAGTAAACGGCCACGCCACGACCTGCCTGTTCGACAGCGGAAGCACGGAGAGCTTCATCCACCCAGACACGGTGAGCCACTACTCCCTCCCTGTCCTGCCAACGCGCAACCGAATCTCGATGGCATCGAGGTCCCACGCCACGGACATTAGCGGCTACTGTGTTGTGACCTTGTCGGTTAAGGGTACGGAGTATAAAATTTTTAAACTCCTCGTCCTCCCCCAGCTCTGTGCTGCCGTCCTACTAGGGCTGGACTTCCAATCCCACCTCCAAAGTGTAACCCTAGCATACGGTGGACCCCTCCCCCCACTCACAGTCGACAACCAGCGAATGTTAAACCGCCCACCGCGTAACACCTGCAGCCTATCCACCCTCAAGGTGCCGCCACCTTCCCTGTTCGCTAACCTCACCCCCGACTGCAAACCCGTCGCTACCAAGAGCAGGCGGTACAGCGCTGGGGACAGAGCCTTCATTAGCTCTGAGGTGCGGCGCCTCCTGAAAGAGGGCATTATCGAGGGGAGCAACAGCCCCTGGCGTGCGCAGGTCGTGGTCGTTAAGACCGGCGATAAAAATCGCCTGGTCATCGACTACAGCCAGACCATAAACAGATACACCCAGCTGGACGCATACCCCCTTCCCCGCATATCTGACATGGTCAATCAGATTGCACAATACCGCGTATTCTCGACCATCGACCTTAAGTCGGCCTACCACCAACTCCCTATCCACCCCGAGGACCGCCAGTCCACCGCCTTCGAGGCGAATGGGCGCCTATACCACTTCCTTAGGGTCCCCTTCGGTGTCACCAACGGGGTCTCGGTCTTCCAAAGGGAGCTGGACCGGATGGTTGACCAGAACGGACTGCAGGCCACATTCCCCTATCTAGATAACGTCACCATCTGCGGCCGCGACCGGCAGGACCATGACTTGAATCTGGAGAAATTCCTCCGTACGGCCCAACGGCTGAACCTCACCTACAATAAGGAGAAATGTGTGTTTAACACCTCGCGCCTTGCCATCCTTGGCTGTGTAGTAGAGAACGGACTCATCGGCCCCGACCCCGAAAGAATGCGCCCCCTCATGGAGCTACCCCTCCCCCACTGCCCTAAGGCACTTAAGAGAACCCTGGGGCTCTTCGCCTACTATGCCCAATGGGTGCCCAATTATGCGGACAAAGCCAGACCCCTCATGAAGTCCACATCCTTCCCCCTCACGGAGGAAGCGTGCGTGGCCTTCTCCCTCATCAAGGGAGACATAGCCAAGGCCACAATGCACGCAGTGGATGAGTCCATCCCCTTCCAAGTGGAGAGCGATGCAGCCGACTTCGCCCTAGCCTCTACCCTTAACCAGGAGGGGAGGCCAGTGGCCTTCTTCTCAAGGACCCTACAGGGCCCCGAGATCCGACACTCGTCAGTCGAGAAGGAAGCCCAGGCAATTGTGGAGGCGGTACGGCGCTGGAGGCATTACCTGGCAGGCAAACGATTTACCCTCCTCACCGACCAACGTTCGGTTGCTTTCATGTTTAATAACAAGCTGAGGGGCAAAATCAAGAATGACAAGATCTTGAGGTGGAGAATCGAGCTATCCACCTACGATTATGATATCTTGTACTGGCCAGGTAAGCTGAACGAACCCCCTGATGCTCTTTCACGAATTACATGTGCCAGCGCGCATATTGATAGACTTCAGACCCTCCACACCGACCTCTGCCACCCCGGGGTCACCAGACTTTACCATTTCATTAAGGCCCGCAACCTGACCTACTCCATCGAGGAGGTCAGGACCATGACCAGGAACTGCCAGACCTGCGCCGAGTACAAACCGCACTTCTATAGGCCGGACAGAGCAAGCCTGATCAAGGCCACCCGCCCCTTTGAGCGCCTGAGCATCGACTTTAAGGGGCCTCTACTGTCATCTGACCGCAATGTGTACTTCCTCAACATCGTTGATGAGTACTCCCATTTCCCTTTTGCCTTCCCCTGCCCAGACATGACCAGTACCACGGTCATCAAGTGCCTGAACGACCTCTTCGCCTTGTTCGGGTTCCCGAACTATATACATAGTGACCGGGGCTCCTCCTTCATGAGCGAGGAACTCCGTCAGTTCCTACTAGCGAGAGGTATTGCAGCAAGTAGGACCACCAGCTACAACCCCCGAGGGAACGGCCAGGTGGAAAGAGAGAACGCGACGGTATGGAAGGCCGTCCTCTTAGCCTTAAAGTCTAAGGGCCTCCCAACCTCCCGCTGGCAGGAAGTCCTCCCGACAGCGCTGCACTCCATCCGGTCACTACTTTGCACTGCCGTTAACGCCACCCCCCATGAACGAATGTTTGCTTTCCCCAGGAAGTCGACTACGGAAACCACTCTACCAACCTGGCTGACCTCTCCGGGGCCCGTCTTGCTGCGAAAGCACGTGAGGGCCCATAAAACGGACCCCCTGGTCGAGAGGGTGAACCTCCTGCACGCCAACCCCCAGTACGCCTACGTGGCTTACCCAGACGGGCGGGAGGACACTGTCTCCTTACGAGACCTCGCACCCTCGGGCACTCCGGAGACACCACCTTTACCCCCCCCCACCACCCCCCCAATTCCAGCCCAGGTAGACGGCATGCCGGAACCCCACGAGCCTTCGCCGACCACGCAGACACCAGCATTAACACCGGATAATGCAGCACCGCCGCTGCGACGATCGGAGAGGCTTACGAGGCCTCCGGACAGACTGACATACCAGAACTGGTAGTACACTTCACCCCGCCGGACTCAAATCTAAACAAGGGGTGAATGTGGTAAACCACTTTTATCGTTCACTATCGTTACACTATAGTTATCACTGTTGTATTGTTATCACTGTTCTCACTGTTGTATCACTATACGAGGTCGCCTCTTGTCGCGCTGTTATACCTGGGCTGACCACCTCCGACTCCGCCCATGGCTCCACCTACCTGCCCAGGTATAAAGGTAGTCGACTGGCTGGTATTCCTCCTTGTTGGACCCGATCACCCACGAGGGTGGGCTCTGTTATTTAGTCAATAAAAACCTTTAGTTACATTCCTAACTCGTCGCTTTTTATTGGATGAATTGATAGGTATATCATGATCTAGACAAGGGAACTAGATGTAATATCTCCAAATTAGCAGACGACACAAAGCTGGGTGGGCGTGTGTGCTGTGAGGAGGATGCCGAGAAACTACAGGATGATTTGGACAGGTTGGGTGATTGGGCAGAAGTATGGCAGATGCAATATAATGTGGATAAATGTGAGGTTATCCACTTTGGTGGCAAAAACAGGAAGGCAGATTATTATCTGAATGGCATTAGATTGGGAGAAGGGGAAGTGCAATGAGATCTGTGTGTCCTTGTGCACCAGTCGATGAAGGTAAGCATGCAGGTGCAGCAGGCGGTTAAGAAGGCAAATGGCATGTTGGCCTTCGTAGCGAGAGGGTTTGAGTACAGGAACAAGGATGTCTTGCTACAGTTATACAGGGTCTTGGTGAGACCACATCTTGAGTATTATGTGCAGTTTTGGTCGCCTTATCTGAGGAAGGATGTTCTTGCCATGGAAGGAGTTCAACGAAGATTCACCAGGCTGATACCTGGGATGGCAGGAATGACGTATGAGGAGAGATTGGGACGTTTGGGCTTGTACTCACTGGAGTTTAGAAGAATGAGAGGGGATCTCATTGAAACTTATAAAATTCTGACAGGACTGGACAGACTAGATGCAGGAAGGATGTTCCCAATGGTCGGGGAGTCCAGAACCAGGGGTCACAGTCTAAGGATAAGTGGTAGGCCATTTAGGACAGAAATGAGGAGGAATTTCTTCACCCAGAGAGTGGTGAACCTGTGGAATTCTCTACCACAGAAGGCAGTAGAGGCCAATACATTAAATACATTCAAGAAGGAGTTGGATATATTTCTTAAGGCTAAAGGGATCAAGGGGTATGGGGAGAAAGCAGGGACCGGGTTCTGAACTTGGATGATCAGCCATGATCGCATTGAATAGCGAAGCAGGCTCGAGGGGCCAAATTGCCTACTCCTACTCCTATCTTCTATGTTTCTATGTTTTAGTGGCAATCTGTGTATAGAGCCGGAACATGTGGTGAGGTTTTAAATGAATATTTTGCATCTGTATTCACTATGGAGAAGGACGATGTAGGCATATGAATCAGGCAGGGGGATTGTGATATACTTGAACAAATTAGTGTTGAGAGGGAGGAGGTACTAGCAGTTTTAGTGGGCTTAAATTGGATAATTCCCCAGGCCCAGACGAGACGTACCCCAGGCTGCTGTGTGATGCAAGGGAGGAGATTGCAGGGGCTCTAACACAAATTTTCAGAACCTCTCTGGCCACAGGGGAGCTGCCAGAGGACTGGAGATCAGCTAACATAGTACCATTATTCAAGAAGGGTACAAGGGAAAAACCAGGGAATTACAGGCCAGTGAGCCTAACATCAGTGGTAGGGAAATCATTGGAAAAAATTCTGAGGGACAGAATTAGTCTCCACTTGGAAAAGGCAAGGATTAATCAAGGATAGTCAGCATGGCTTTGTCAGGGGGAGATCATGTCTAACCAATTTGATTGAATTTTTCGAGTGGGTGATTATTCAAGATTCAAGATTCAAGATTCTTTATTTGCCATATGTAACTGGTACAATGGAATGCTTACTCCCCAATCACTCCCACAACAGCGGGGCTATAAAAGTCCCAGAGACCAGGTAAGGCCTCAGTGCGTTGGTGGGAACTCAGCAGCAGCGGGGCTATAAAAGTCCCAGAGACCAGGTAAGGCCTCAGTGCGTCAGCGGGTGTTTCAGCGGCAGCAGCGGGGCTATAAATTTCCCAGAGACCAGGTAAGGCCTCAGTGCGTCGGCGGGAATTCAGCGGCCGCAGCGGGGCTATAAAAGTCCCAGAGACCAGGTAAGGCCTCAGTGCGTCGGCGGGTGTTTCAGCGGCAACAGCGGGGCTATAAAAGTCCCAGAGACCAGGTAAGGCCTCAGTGGGTTGGCGGGTGTTTCAGCAGCAGCAGCGAGGCTATAAAAGTCCCAGAGACCAGGTAAGGTGTCAGTGCGTCGGCGGGAACTCAGCGGCAGCAGCGGGGCTATAAAAGCCCCAGAAACCAGGTAAGGCCTCAGTGCGTCGGCGGGAATTCAGCGGCAGCAGCGGGGCTATAAAAGTCCCAGAGACCAGGTAAGGCCTCAGGGCGTCGGCGGGAACTCAGCATCAGCAGCGGGGCTATAAAAGCCCCAGAGACCAGGTAAGGCCTCAGGGCGTCGGCGGGAACTCAGCGTCAGCAGCGGGGCTATTAAAGGCCCCAGAGACCAGGTAAGGCCAACCAGTCTCCAGTCTGGGAACTTGGAGGGAAGGAGAGAGGTAAAAAGTAATCAAAGTGTGACGTCACAAGAAAGCGGGTAGGTGATTGGTTGGTGAGTATTTCTCCCTTTTGAAGCTTAAATCTCTTTGGTTTATAGTTTCTAAGGTGTGATATTCACCATCTAGAATCGGGGCAGAGGGTATTTAAGAATAATATTAATACATTTAATTAATTACATAGAATGGGAGATCAGGTGTTGTGTTGCTGCTGCAATATGTGGGAGCTGGTGGACACCATTGATGCTCACGGTGATCACATTTGCAGTAAGTGTTGGCTGCTCGAGGAATTCCGGCTCCGTGTTGAAGAGCTGGAGTCTGAGCTTCAAACACTGAGACACATCAGGGAGGGGGAGAGTTACCTGGACACTGTATCAGGAGGTATTCACACCAATTAGATTAATTAATTCAGATGTAGTCCGTGGCCAGGGTCAGGATGGAGTGACTAGAAGTGAGGCAGGTACGGGGATCCAGGAGGTAGTGTTGGAGGAGCCGCAGCCCTTGCACTTGTCCAACAGGTTCGAGGCACTTACTCCCTGTGAGGATGGGAACAGGGACTGCGGGGAGGATGAGCAACCTGGCCACAGCACCGTGGAGCAGGGGGCCATTCAAGTGGGGGGAGTTAAAAGAAATGTTGTAGTGGTAGGGGATAATATCGTTAGGGGGATAGATAGAGTTCTTTGCAGCCGAGAGCGAGAGTCCTGAAGGCTGTGTTGCCTGCCCGGTGCCAGGGTTAAGGACATCTCCTCTGGACTGGAGAGAAACTTGGAGTGGGAGGGGGAGGATCCAGTTGTCGTGGTCCATGTTGGTACCAATGACATAGATAGGACAAGGAAGGAGGTTCTGTTAAAGGAGTATGAGCAGCGAGGGGTCAAATTAAAAAACAGAACCTCAAGGGTAATAATCTTTGGATTATTACCTGAGCCACGAGCAAATTTGGCTAGGACAAATAAAATTAGAGAGTTAAATGCGTGGCTCAAAGACTGGTGTGGGAGAGATGGGTTTTGCTTCCTGGGACACTGGCACCAGTACTGGGGCAGGAGGGAGCTGTTCCGTTGGGACGGGCTTCACTTGGCCACTGCTGGGACTAGAGTCCTGGCGGATCATATAACTAGGGCTGAAGAGAGGGCTTTAAACTAACTAGTGGGGTGGAGGTTCCTAGAGAGCAAATAATAAAAATGACAACAGAGAAGGTCATAGACTTAGCTAGCAGTGGGGAAATTAAAAACCAGAGCATGTCAGGAAGGGGCAGAAGGTATGGAGTAAAAGGTAAAGTAATAAAAAGGGCAAAAGCAGGAACTAAGTGTCACAAAACATCTTTGAAAGTTCTCTATCTGAATGCACGTAGCATTCGTAACAAAATAGACGAGTTAATGGCACAAATAACTACATATGGGTATGATCTTGTGGCCATTACAGAAACATGGCTGCAGGGTGACAATGCCTGGGAATTAAACATACCAGGTTATTTAACGATCAGGAAGGACAGGCAGGAAGGAAGGGAGGTGGGGTGGCTATGTTAATAAAGGAAGGAATCACTGTAATACAGAGAAATGATATTGGGTCAAAAGATCAGGATAATGAAACAGTTTGGGTGGAGGTAAGGAATAATAAGGGGAAAAAAACACTAGTGGGTGTAGTCTATAGGCCTCCGAACAGTGGCAACTCTGTTGGACGGAGTATCAATCAGGAAATAGCTGAGGCTTGTAATAAGGGAACATCTATAATTATGGGGGATTTTAACCATCATATTAATTGGACAAATCAAATTGGGCAGGGCTGCCTTGAGGATGAGTTCATTGAGAGTATTAGGGATGGGTTTCTTGAGCAGTATGTAACTGAACCGAGCAGGGGGCAAGCAACCTTAGATCTGGTCCTGTGTAACGAGACAGGATTAATTAAAAATGTCCTAGTAAAGGATCCCCTTGGAATGAGTGACCATAACATGGTTGAATTCCATATTCAATTAGAGGGTGAGAAGGTTGGATCTCAAACAAGCGTGCTAAGCTTGAATAAAGGAGACTATGAAGGTATGAGAGCGGAATTGAGTAGAGTGGATTGGGAAAATAGATTAAAGGGTAAGACGATACATGATCAGTGATGTACATTTAAGGAGTTTATACAACTTCCAAAAAATATATATTCCACTGAGAAGAAAAGGGTGTAAAAGAAAAGACAGCCATCCGTGGCTAAGTAAAGAAATTAAGGATAATATTCGACTAAAAACAAGGGCATATAAGGTAGCCAAATCTAGTGGGAGGATAGAGGATTGGGAAAACTTTAAAAGACAGCAAAAAATAACAAAAAGATTGATTAAGAAAGGGAAGATAGATTATGAAAGTAAATTAGCAAAAAATATAAAAACAGATAGTAAGAGTTTTAATAGTTATATAAAAAGAAAAAGGGTGGCTAAAGTAAATGTTGGTCCCTTAGAGGATGAGACCGGGAAATTAATGGTGGGAAATATGGAGATGGCAAAAACACTGAATGAATATTTTATATCAGTCTTTACAGTAGAAGACACTAAGAATATCCCAACACTGGACAAACAGGGGGCTAAAGGGGGGGAGGAGCTAAACACGATCAAAATCACTAAGGAAGTGGTACTCGGTAAAATAATGGGACTCAAGGCAGATAAATCACCTGGACCTGATGGCTTACATCCTAGGGTCTTGAGGGAAGTGACGGTAGGGATTGTGGATGCATTGGTAATAATTTTCCAAAACTCCCTGGACTCGGCAAATGTCCCGTCAGACTGGAAAACTGCTAATGTAACACTCTTATTTAAGAAGGGCAGTAGACAGAAGGCTGGAAACTATAGACCGGTTAGCCTAACATCTGTGGTAGGTAAAATTTTGGAGTCCATTATTAAGGAGACAGTAACAGGACATTTGGATAATCATAATTTAATAGGACAAAGTCAGCATGGTTTTATGAAGGGGAAGTCATGTTTGACAAATTTGCTGGAGTTCTTTGAGGAAGTAACATATAGGGTGGATAAAGGGGAACCAGTGGACGTAGTGTATTTAGACTTCCAAAAGGCATTTGACAAGGTGCCACACAAAAGATTATTGCTTAAGATAAAAAATCACGGGATTGGGGGTAATATTCTGGCATGGATAGAGGATTGGCTATCTAACAGAAGGCAGAGAGTTGGGATAAATGGTTCATTCTCAGACTGGCAATCAGTAACTAGTGGTGTTCCACAGGGGTCAGTGCTGGGTCCCCAAATCTTTACAATCTATATTAACGATTTGGAGGAGGGGACCGAGTGTAACATATCAAAGTTTGCAGATGATACTAAGATGGGAGGGAAAGTAGTGAGTGAGGAGGAGAGAAAAAACCTGCAAGGGGACATAGACAGGCTAAGTAAGTGGGCAGAGATTTGGCAGATGGAATACAATACTGGAAAGTGTGAGGTTATGCACTTTGGCAGGAAAAATCGTAGAGCAAGTTATTATCTTAATGGCAAGAAACTGGAAAGTACTGAAGTACAAAGGGATCTGGGGGTCCTGGTGCACGAAACTCAAAAGGTTAGTATGCAGGTGCAGCAAGTGATTAAGAAGGCCAATGGAATGTTGGCTTTCATTGCTAGGGGGATAGAATATAAAAATAGGGAGGTATTGCTTCAGTTGTACAAGGTATTGGTGAGACCGCACCTGGAATACTGCGTACAGTTTTGGTGTCCATACTTAAGAAAGGACATACTTGCTCTCGAGTCAGTACAAAGAAGGTTCACTCAGTTAATCCTGGGGATGAGGGGATGGACATATGAGGAGAGGTTGAGTAGATTGGGACTCTACTCATTGGAGTTCAGAAGAATGAGAGGCGATCTTATTGAAACATATAAGATTGTGAAGGGGTTGGATCGGGTGGATGCGGGGAGGATGTTCCCGATGATGGGTGAAACTAGAACTAGGGGGCATAGTCTTAGAATAAGGGGCTGCTCTTTCAAAACTGGGATGAGGAGGAACTACTTCACTCAGAGGGTGGTAGGTCCATGGAATATGCTGCCCCAATAAGCTGTAGAAGCTACATCATTACATAAATTTAAAACAGAAATAGACAGTTTCCTAGAAGTAAAGGGAATTAAGGGTTACGGTGAGCGGGCAGGAATTTGGACATGAGTCTAGGTTCGGATCGGTCATGGCCCTGTGGGTAGCGGAGCAGGCCCAGGGGCCGTGTAGATGATCCTGCTCCTATTTCGTGTGTCTAATTCTGTTAGATTCAGGAGATGGTTCTGTGATAGTGGATTGGCGGTTAGGATCAGATCAGCCATGATCTTATTGAATGGCGGAGCAGGCTCGAGGGGCCGATTGGCCTACTCCTGCTCCTATTTCTTATGTTCTTATGTTCTTATGTAATAAAGCTGTGGGAGCTCACAGAGACATGTCAACTATTTTTACAGCGCCGTGTTCAGAAAGTCAATTCTTTGGCATCCAGTGGCAGTGGGAGCACGATGTCCCTCAGCCGCTCCGTCCTCCCCACTGTTGCCGGCTCGGCTCCACGTGCGGTGGCCTGTTTCTCCCGCTCACCCTCTGGCCACCATTCCCGGCTCCCCTCCTCCCAGTTGGACTGCGAGCCATCGAGTCTGCTGCTGCGTCCCGATGCGCTGCGCTCCTCCGCCCGACTCGCCGAACACATCCTCCGGTCGCCGCGGTCTCCACCTCACCGTCGCCGGCTCCACGGTCTGACGGCCTAGGCCTGCTTCTCCCGCTTCTGGTCCAGCCTCTGGCCGCCATGCTCAGCTCCCCTCCTCCTGGTCGGAATCCCTTCCCGCTGAGGATGAGGGTGGATGAGGGTAGTGCAGTTGATGTAGTCTACATGGACTTCAGTAAGGCTTTTGACAAAGTCCCGCATGGGAGACTGGTCAAGAAGGTAAGAGCCCATGGGATCCAGGGCAATTTGGCACATTGGATCCAAAATTGGCTTTGTGGCAGGAGGCAGAGTGTGATGGTCAAATGTTATTTTTGTGACTGGAAGCCTGTGTCCAGTGGTGTACCGCAGGGATCGGTGCTGGGTCCTTTGCTGTTTGTAGTGTACATTAATGATTTAGGTATGAATGTAGGAGATATGATCAGTAAGTTTGCAGATGACACGCAAATTGGTGGAGTGGTAAATAGCGAGGAGGGAAGCCTCAGGATACAGGACGATTTAGACGGTTTGGTCAGATTGGCAGAACAGTGGCAAATGGAATTTAACCCTAAGAAGTGTGAGGTGATGCATTTTGGGAGGACTAACAAGGCAAGGGAATACACAATGAATGGTTGGACCCTAGGAAGGACAGAGATTCAGAGGGACCTTGGTGTGCATGTACATAGATCCCTGAAGGCAGCAGGACAGGTAGATAAGGTGATTAAAAAGGCATATGGGATACTTGCTTTCATTAGCCGAGGCATAGTATATAAGAGCAGGGAGGTTGTGATGGAGCTGTACAAAATGCTAATTGGGCCACAGCTGGAATACTGTGTGCAGTTCTGGTCGCCACACTATAGGAAGGGTGTGATTGCATTGAAGAGGGTGCAGGGGAGATTCACCAGGATGTTACCTGGGCTGGAGTGCTTCAGCTATGAAGAGAGACTGGACAGGCTGGGGTTGTTTTCCTTAGAGCAGAGAAGGCTGAGGGGGGGGACCTGATTGAGGTGTACAAAATTGTGAGGGGCATAGATAGGATAGATAGAAAGGAACTTTTCCCTTTAATAGTGGGGTCAATAACCAGGGGGCATAGTTTCAAGATAAGGGGCAGCAGGTTTAGGGGGGATTTGAGGAAAAACCTTTTCACCCAGAGGGTTGCTGGAATCTGGAACTCACTGCCTGAAAGGGTGGTAGAGGCAGGAATCCTCACAACATTCAAGAAGCATTGAGATGAGCACTTGAAACACCATAGCATACAAGGCTACGGACCAAGTTCTGGAAAATGGGATTAGAATAGATGGCTTGGTGGCCGGCACAGACACGATGTGCCGAAGGGCCTCTTTCTGTGCTGTATAATTCTATGACTCTATGAAATAGTGCCTTGGGATCTTTTACATCCACCTGAGAGAGCAGGCAGGGCCTCACTTTAACGGACTGGAGGAAGGTATGCAGTGGTGTTCCCCAGGGCTCGGTACTTGGAACTCTGCTTTTCTTGATATATATGAATGACTTGGACTTGGGTCTACAGGGCACTATTTCAAAATTTGCAGATGAGACAAAATTTGGAAGTATAGTGAACAGTGAGGAGGATAGCGATAGACTTCAAGAGGACATCGACAGGCTGGTGGAATGGGCGGACACGTGGCAGATGAAATTTAACACAGAAAAGTGCGAAGTGATACATTTTGGTAGAAAGACAGAGGAGAGGAAATATAAAATAAAGGGTACAATCCTAAAGGGGGTGCGTGAACAGAAAGACTTAGGGGTATATGTGCACAAATCATTGAAGGTGGCAGAGCAGGTTGAGAAAGGGATGAGAGACTTCAGTTTCGTGGATAGACTGGAGAAACTCGGATTGTTCTCCTTGGAGCAAAGACAATTGAGAGGAGATTAGATAGAGGGCTTCAAAATCATGAGGGATCTGGACAGAGTAGATGGATTGAAACAAATTTTTTACAGGGCTTGACAGGGTAAATGCAGGAAGGATGTTTCCCCTGGCTGGGGAGTCTAGAACCAGGGGTCAAAGTCTCAGAATAAGGGGTCGGCCATTTAGGACTGAGATGAGGAGAAATTTCTTCACTCAGAGTGTGGTGAATCTTTGGAATTCCCTACCCCAGGGGGCTGTGGAGGCTCAATCGTTGCGTATATTCAAGACAGAGATTGATAGATTTTTGGATATTAATGGAATCAAGGGATAGGGGTTAGTGCAGGAAAGTGGAGATGAAGTAGAAGATCAGCCATGATCTTATTAAATGGCGCAGCAGGCTCGAGGATCCAAATGGCCTACTCCTGCACATATTTCTCATATTCTTATGTAAACTGTTCCCATTGGCGGAAGGGTCGAGAACCAGAGGACACAGATTTAAGGTGATTGGAAAAGAACCAAAGGAGACATGAGAAAAACTTCTTTACGCAGCGAGTGGTTAGGATCTGGAATGTACTGCCTGAAAGGGTGGTGGAGGCAGACTTGATAATGGCTTTCAAAGGGAGTTGGATAAGTATCTGAAAGAATTTTTTTTCTGCAGGGATCCGGGGAAAGGGCGAGGGAGTGGGACTAGCTGAAGCGCTCTTGCAGAGAGCTGGCACGGGCTCAATGGGATGAATGGCCTCCTTCTGTGCTGTAACCATTCTATGATTCTATAAATGGAGCAACTCTGTCAGATCTTGACCTGATGTTTGGCTTGAGAGTCCTTACTGTAAGCACTCTACTTCTAACACCCTGTAAACAGAGTGTAGAAAGGGGTAAGAGGGAGAAAGCTGTCTCATGTCCCCCTTTCCCAGCCCAGGGGCAGGGAAGCTGATTTTCAGCCCCAGCTGCTGCCCAGGTTGGATGAAATACCCACATGCCCCCACGCTCCAGCTGCCGCTGACACCGCGAATGCGTCATATGGCCCCGCCCTCTCCAGCTCGGTCCGCACCGCGCATGCTCGGTACAGACACACACACACCCTGGGGAGGCTGTGGGGCTTTATTCCACCTCTCCAGTCCTTTGTTCAGAGGCTGTAGGGTTTATTCCCCTTCTCCACACCCTAGTTCAGGGCCTGGGGCCAGGGGAGGCTGTGGTGCGTTATTCCCCTTCTCCAGTCCCTTGTTCAGACAAAGGGGCCAGGGGAGGCTGTGGGGCGCTATACTGTGGGCCTAGTGTAATATAAACAGAGACAGGGTCTAGTGTAATATAAACAGAGACAGGTTCTAGTGTAACATATAAACAGAGACAGGCTCTAGTGTAATATAAACAGAGACAGGGCCTAGCATAATATAAACAGAGACAGGGCCTAGAGTAATATAAACAGAGACAGGGTCTAGTGTAGTATAAACAGAGACAGGGTCTAGTGTAATATAAACAGAGACAGGGTCTAGTGTAATATAAACAGAGACAGGGTCTAGTGTAATATAAACAGAGACAGGGTCTAGTGTAATATAAACAGAGACACGGCCTAGTGTAACATAAACAAAGAGGGTTTAGTGTAATATAAACAGAGACAGGGTCTAGAGTAATATAAACAGAGACAGGGTCTAGCGTAATATAAACAGAGACTGGGTCTAGTGTAATATAAACAAAGAGGGTATAGTGCAATATAAACAGAGACAGGGTCTAGTGTAATATAAACAAAAGGGATTAGTGTAATATAAACAGAGACAGAGCCTAGTGTAATATAAACAAAGAGGGTTTAGTGTAATATAAACAGAGACAGTGTCTCGTGTAATATAAACAGAGACAGGGCCTAGTGTAATATAAACAGAGACGGGGTCGAGTGTAATATAAACATAAACAGGCTCTAGTGTAATATAAACAGAGACAGGGTCTAGTGTAATATAAACAGAAACAGGGTCACGTGTAATGTAAACAGAGACAGGGTCTAGTGTAATATAGACAGAGACAGGGTCGAGTGTAACATAAACAGAGACAGGGTCTAGTGTAATATAAACAGAGACAGGGTCTAGTGTAATATAAACAGAGACAGGGTCTACTGTAATAGAAAAAGAGACCGGGTCTATTGTATGATAAACAGAGACAGGGTCTAGTGTAATATGAACAGAGACAGGGCCCGGTGTAATATTAACAGAGACAGGGTCTAGTGTAATATAAACAGAGACAGGATCTAGTGAAATATAAAGAGAGACAGGGTCTAGTGTAATATAAACAGAGACAGGGTCTAGTGTCATATTAACAGAGACATGGTCTAGTGTAAAATAAACAGAAACAGGGTCTAGCGCAATATAAACAGAGACAGGGACTAGTTAATTATAAAAAGAGACAGGGTCTAGTGTAATATAGACAGAGACAGGGTCTAGTGTAACATAAACAGAGACAGGGTCTAGTGTAATATAAACAGAGATAGGGTCCAGTGTAATATAGACAGAGACAGGGTCTCGTGTAATATAAACAGAGACAGGGTCCAGTGTAATATTTACAGAGACAGGGTCTAGTGTAATATAATCAGAAACAGGATCTAGTGCAATATCAACAGAGAAAGGGTCTAGTGCAATGTAAACAGAGACAGGGTCTAGTGTAATGTAAACAGAGAAAGGGTCTAGTGTAATATAGACAGAGACAGGGGCTAGTGTAACATAAACAGAGACAGGGTCTAGTGCAATAACAACAGAGAAAGGGTCTAGTGTAATATAAACAGAGACATGGTCGAGTGTAAAATAAACAGAGACAGGGTCTAGTGTAATATAAACAGAGACAGGGTCTAGTTAATTATAAACAGAGACAGGGTCCAGTGAAATATAAACAGAAACAGGGTCTAGTGTAACATAAACAGAGACAGTGTCTAGTGTAATATAAAGAGAAACAGGGTCTAGTGCAATAACAACAGAGAAAGGGTCTAGTGTAATATAAACAGAGACATGGTCTAGTGTAAAATAAACAGAGACAGGGTCTAGTGTAATATAAACAGAGAAAGGGTCTAGTGTAATATAAACAGAGACATGGTCTAGTGTAATATAAACAGAAACAGGGTCTAGTGTAATATAAACAGAGACAGTGTCTAGTGTAATATAACCAGAGACAGGGTCTAGTGTAATATAAAGAGAGACAGGGTCTAGTTAATTATAAACAGAGACAGGGTCTAGAGTGATATAAACAGAGATAGGTTCTAGTGTAATATAAACAGAGACAGGGTCTAGTGTAATATAAACAGAGACAGGGTCCAGTGTATTATATACAGAGATAGGGTCCAGTGTAATATTAACAGAGACAGTCTAGTATAATATAAACAGAGACAGGGTCTAGTGAAATATAGACAGAGACAGGGCCCAGTGTAATATAAACAGAGACAGGGTCTAGTGTAATATAAACAGGGACAGGGTCTTGTTAATTATAAACAGCGACAGGGTCTAGATTGATATAAACAGAGATAGGGTCTAGTGTAATATAAACAGAGATAGGGTCCAGTGTGATATTAACAGAGACTTGGTCTAGTGTAATATAAACAGAGACAGGGTCCAGTGTAATATAAACAGAGATAGGGTCGGGTGTAATATAAACAGAGACAGGGTCTATTTTAATATTAATAGAGACAGGGTCTAGTGTAATATAGACAGAGAAAGGGTCTAGTGTAATATAAACAGAAACAGGGTCTCGTGTAATATAAAGAGAGAGAGGGTCTAGTGTAATATGAACAGAAACAGGATCTAGTGCAATATAAACAGAGACAGGGCCTAGTGTAATATAAACAGAAAAAGGGTCTAGTTAATTATAAACAGAGACAGGGTCTAGTGTAATATAAACAGAAACAGGGTCTAGTGTAATATAAACAGAGACAGGGTCTAGTGTAATATAAACAGAGACAGGGTCTAGTGTAATATAAACAGCGACAGGGTCTAGTTAATTATAAACAGAGACAGGGTCTAGAGTGATATAAACAGAGATAGGTTCTAGTGTAATATAAACAGAGACAGTGTCTAGTGTAATATAGACAGAGACAGGGTCTCGTGCAATACAAACAGAGACAGGGTCAAGTGTAATATAAACAGAGACAGGGTCTAGAGTGATATAAACAGAGATAGGTTCTAGTGTAATATAAAGAGAGACAGGGTCGAGTGTAATATCGACAGAGACAGGGTCTATTGTAATATAAACAGAGACAGGGTCTAGTGTAATATATACAGAGACAGGGTCCAGTGTATTATAAACAGAGATAGGGTCCAGTGTAATATTAACAGAGACAGGGTTTAGTTTAATATAAACAGAGACTGGGTCTAGTGTAATATAAACAGAGACAGGGTCTAGTGTAATATAAACAGAGACAGGGTCTTGTTAATTAAAAACAGAGACAGGGACTAGAGTGATATAAACAGAGATAGGGTCTAGTGTAATATTAACAGAGACAGGGTCTAGTGTAATATAAACAGAGAAAGGGTCCGGTGTAACATAAAAAGAGACAGGGTCCAGTGTAATATAAACAGAGACAGGGTCTAGTGTAGTATAGACAGAAACAGGATCTGGTGCAATATAATACAGAGACAGGGTCTAGTGTAATATAAACAGAAACAGGGTCTAGTGTAATATAAACAGAGACAGGGTCTGGTTAATTATAAACAGAGACAGGGTCTAGAGTGATATAAACAGAGATAGGGTCTAGAGTAATATAAACAGAGATAGGGTCCAGTGTAATATTAACAGAGGCATGGTCTAGTGTAAAATAAACAGAGACAGGGTCTAGTGCAATATAAACAGAGACAGTGTCTAGTTAATTATAAACAGAGACAGGGTCTCGTGTAATATACACAGAGGTAGTGTCCAGTGTAATATAAAGAGAGATAGGGTCCAGTTTAATATAAACAGAGACAGGATCTCGTGCAATATAAACAGAAACAGGGACTAGTGTAATATAAACAGAGGCAGGGTCTAGTGTAATATAAACAGAGACAGGGTCTAGTGTAATATAAACAGAGACAGGGTCTAGTCTAATATAGACAGAGACAGGGTCTAGTGTAATATAAACAGAGACAGGGCCTAGTGTAATATATAAAGAAACAGGTTCTAGTGTAATATAAAGAGAGACAGGGTCTAGTGTAATATAAACAGAAACAGGATCTAGTGCAATATAAACAGAGACAGGGTCTAGTGTAATATAAACAGAAACAGGGTCTAGTGTAATATAAACAGAGACAGAGTCTAGTGTAATATAAATAGAGATAGGGTCTAGTGTAATATAAACAGAGATAGGGTCCAGTGTAATATAAACAGATACAGGGTCTGGTGTAATATAAACAGAGACATGGTCTAGTTTAATATAAAGAGAGACATGGTCTAGTGTATAATAAACAGAAACAGGATCGAGTGCAATATAAACAGAGCCAGGGTCTAGTGTAATATAAACAGAAACAGGGTCTAGTGTAATATAAACAGAGACAGGGTCTGGTGTAATATAAACAGAGACATGGTCTAGTTTAATATAAAGAGAGACATGGTCTAGTGTATAATAAACAGAAACAGGATCTAGTGCAATATAAACAGAGCCAGGGTCTAGTGTAATATAAACAGAAACAGGGTCTAGTGTAATATAAATAGAGATAGGGTCTAGTGTAATATAAACAGAGACGGGGTCTAGTGTAATATAAACTGAGACAGGGTCCAGTGTAATATTAACAGAGACAGGGTCTAGTTAATTATAAACAGAGACAGGGTCTATTGTAATATAAACAGAGACAGGATCTAGTGCAATATAAACAGAAACAGGGTCTAGTGTAATATAAACAGAAACAGGATCTAGTGCAATACAAACAGAGACAGGGTCTAGTGTAACATAAACAGAGACATGGTCTGGTGTCATATTAACAGAGACATGGTCTAGTGTAAAATAAACAGAGACAGGGTCAAGTGTAATATAAACAGAGACAGGGTCTCGAGTGATATAAACAGAGATAGGTTCTAGTGTGATATAAAGAGAGACAGGGTCCAATGTAATATAGACAGAGACAGGGTCTAGTGTTATATTAACAGAGACAGGGTCTAGTGTAATATATACAGAGACAGGGTCCAGTGTATTATAAACAGAGAGAGGGTCTAGTGAAATATAAACAGAGATAGGGTCCAGTGTAATATAAACAAAGAGGGTTTAGTGTAATATAAACAGAGACAGAGCCTAGTGTAATATAAACAAAGAGGGTTTAGTGTAATATAAACAGAGACAGTGTCTCGTGTAATATAAACAGAGACAGGGCCTAGTGTAATATAAACAGAGACGGGGTCGAGTGTAATATAAACATAAACAGGCTCTAGTGTAATATAAACAGAGACAGGGTCTAGTGTAATATAAACAGAAACAGGGTCACGTGTAATGTAAACAGAGACAGGGTCTAGTGTAATATAAACAGAGACAGGGTCTAGTGTAACATAAACAGAGACAGGGTCTAGTGTAATATTAACAGAGACAGGGTCTAGTGTAATATTAACAGAGACAGGGTCTAGTGTAATATAAACAGAGACAGGGCCCGGTGTAAAATTAACAGAGACAGGGTCTAGTGTAATATAAACAGAGACAGGATCTAGTGAAATATAAAGAGAGACAGGGTCTAGTGTAATATAAACAGAGACAGGGTCTAGTGTCATCTTAACAGAGACATGGTCTTGTGTAAAATAAACAGATACAGGGTCTAGCGCAATATAAACAGAGACAGGGACTAGTTAATTATAAAAAGAGACAGGGTCTAGTGTAATATAGACAGAGACAGGGTCTAGTGTAACATAAACAGAGACAGGGTCTAGTGTAATATAAACAGAGATAGGGTCCAGTGTAATATAGACAGAGACAGGGTCTCGTGTAATATAAACAGAGAAAGGGTCCAGTGTAATATTTACAGAGACAGGGTCTAGTGTAATATAATCAGAAACAGGATCTAGTGCAATATCAACAGAGAAATGGTCTAGTGTAATATAAACAGAGACAGGGTCTAGTGTAATGTAAACAGAGAAAGGGTCTAGTGTAATATAGACAGAGACAGGGGCTAGTGTAACATAAACAGAGACAGGTTCTAGTGCAATAACAACAGAGAAAGGGTCTAGTGTAATATAAACAGAGACATGGTCTAGTGTAAAATAAACAGAGACAGGGTCTAGTGTAATATAAACAGAGACAGGGTGTCGTTAATTATAAACAGAGAGAGTGTCTAGTGTAATATAAACAGAAACAGGGTCTAGTGCAATAACAATAGAGAAAGGGTCTAGTGTAATATAAACAGAGACATGGTCTAGTGTAAAATAAACAGAGACAGGGTCTAGTGTAATATAAACAGAGAAAGGGTCTAGTGTAATAAAAACAGAGACATGGTCTAGTGTAATATAAACAGAAACAGGGTCTAGTGTAATATAAACAGAGACAGTGTCTAGTGTAATATAACCAGAGACAGGGTCTAGTGTAATATAAAGAGAGACAGGGTCTAGTTAATTATAAACAGAGACATGGTCTAGAGTGATATAAACAGAGATAGGTTCCAGTGTAATATAAACAAAGACAGGGTCTAGTGTAATTTAGACAGAGACAGGGTCTCATGTAATATAAACAGAGACAGGGTCTAGTGTAATATAAACAGAGACAGGGTCCAGTGTATTATATACAGAGATAGGGTCCAGTGTAATATTAACAGAGACAGTCTAGTATAATATAAACAGAGACAGGGTCGAGTGTAATATAGACAGAGACAGGGCCCAGTGTAATATAAACAGAGAAAGGGTCTAGTGTAATATAAATAGGGACAGGGTCTAGATTGATATAAACAGAGATAGGGTCTAGTGTAATATAAACAGAGATAGGGTCCAGTGTGATATTAACAGAGACTGGGTCCAGTGTAATATAAACAGAGACAGGGTCCAGTGTAATATAAACAGAGATAGGGTCCGGTGTAATATAAACAGAGACAGGGTCTATTTTAATATAAATAGAGACAGGGTCCAGTGTAATATAGACAGAGAAAGGGTCTAGTGTAATATAAACAGAAACAGGGTCTAGTGTAATATAAAGAGAGAGAGGGTCTAGTGTAATATGAACAGAAACAGGATCTAGTGCAATATAAACAGAGACAGGGTCTAGTGTAATATAAACAGAAAAAGGGTCTAGTTAATTATAAACAGAGACAGTGTCTAGTGAAATATAAACAGAGATAGGGTCCAGTGTAATATAAACAGAGACAGGGTCTAGTGTAATATAAACAGAAACAGGGTCTAGTGTAATATAAACAGAGACAGGGTCTAGTGTAATATAAACAGAGACAGGGTCTAGTGTAATATAAACAGAGACAGTGTCTAGATAATTATAAACAGAGACAGGGTCTAGGGTGATATAAACAGAGATAGGTTCCAGTGTAATATAAACAGAGACAGTGTCTAGTGTAATATAGACAGAGACAGGGTCTCGTGTAATATAAACAGAGACAGGGTCTAGTGTAATATTAAAAGAGACAGGGTCTAGTGTAATATAAACAGAGACAGGGTCTAGTGTAATATAAACAGAGACAGGGCCGAGTGTAATATAAACAGAGACAGGGTCTAGTGTAATATAAACAGAGACAGGGTCTTGTTCATTATAAACAGAGACAGGGTCTAGATTGATATAAACAGAGATAGGTTCCAGTGTAATATAAACAGAGATCGGCTCCAGTGTGATATTAACAGAGACAGGGTCTAGTGTAATATAAAAAGAAACAATGTCTAGTGTAATATAAAGAGAGACAGGGTCTAGTGTAATATAAGCAGAAACAGGATCTAGTGCAATATAAACAGAGACAGGGTCTAGTGTAATATAAACAGAAACAGGGTCCAGTGTAATATAAACAGAGACAGTGTCTAGTTAATTGTAAACAGAGATAGGGTCCAGTGTAATATAAACAGAGGCAGGGTCTAGTGTAATATAAACAGAGACAGGGTCTAGTGTAATATAAACAGAGACAGGGTCTAGTGTAATATAAACAGAGACAGGGTCTTGTTAATTAAAAACAGAGACAGGGACTAGAGTGATATAAACAGATATAGGGTCTAGTGTAATATTAACAGAGACAGGGTATAGTGTAATGTAAACAGAGATAGGGTCCGGTGTAACACAAAAAGAGACAGGGTCCAGTGTAATATAAACAGAGACAGGGTCTAGTGTAGTATAGACAGAAACAGGATCTGGTGCAATATAATACAGAGACAGGGTCTAGTGTAATATAAACAGAAACAGGGTCTAGTGTAATATAAACAGAGACAGGGTCTGGTTAATTATAAACAGAGACAGGGTCTAGAGTGATATAAACAGAGATAGGGTCTAGAGTAATATAAACAGAGATAGGGTCCAGTGTAATATTAACAGAGGCATGGTCTAGTGTAAAATAAACAGAGACAGGGTCTAGTGCAATATAAACAGAGACAGTGTCTAGTTAATTATAAACAGAGACAGGGTCTAGTGTAATATACACAGAGGTAGTGTCCAGTGTAATATAAAGAGAGATAGGGTCCAGTTTAATATAAACAGAGACAGGATCTCTTGTAATATAAACAGAGACAGGGTCTAGTGTATTTTATAAAGAAACAGGGTCTAGTGTAATATAAAGAGAGACAGGGTCTAGTGTAATATAAGCAGAAACAGGGTCTAGTGTAATATAAACAGAGACAGGGTCTAGTGGAGTATAAACAGAGACAGAGTCTAGTGTAATATAAATAGAGATAGGGTCTAGTGTAATATAAACAGAGATAGGGTCCAGTGTAATATAAACAGATACAGGGTCCAGTGTAATATAAACAGAGACAGGGTCTAGTGTAATATAAACAGAAACAGGGTCTGGTGTAATATAAACAGAGACATGGTCTAGTTTAATATAAAGAGAGACATGGTCTAGTGTATAATAAACAGAGACAGGGTCTGGTGCAATATAAACAGAAACAGGGTTGAGTGTAATGTAAACAGAGACAGGGTCTAGTGTAATATACACAGAGACAGGGTCTAGTGTAACATAAACAGAGACAGCGTCTAGTGTAATATAAACAGAGACAGGGTCTAGTGTAATTTTGACAGAGACAGTGTCTGGTGTAATATAAACAGAGACCGGGTCTAGTGTATGATAAACAGAGACGGGGTCTAGTGTAATATAAACTGAGACAGGGTCCAGTGTAATATTAACAGAGACAGGGTCTAGTTAATTATAAACAGAGACAGGGTCCAGCGTAATATAAACAGAGACAGGATCTAGTGCAATATAAACAGAAACAGGGTCTAGTGTAATATAAACAGAAACAGGATCTAGTGCAATACAAACAGAGACAGGGTCTAGTGTAACATAAACAGAGACATGGTCTGGTGTCATATTAACAGAGACATGGTCTAGTGTAAAATAAACAGAGACAGGGTCAAGTGTAATATAAACAGAGACAGGGTCTAGAGTGATATAAACAGAGATAGGTTCTAGTGTAATATAAAGAGAGACAGGGTCTAGTGTAATATAGACAGAGACAGGGTCTAGTGTAATATAAACAGAGACAGGGTCTCGTGTAATATATACAGAGACAGGGTCCAGTGTATTATAAACAGAGATAGGGTCCAGTGTAATATTAACAGAGACAGGGTTTAGTGTAATATAAACAGAGACAGGGTCTAGTGTAATATAAACAGAGACAGGGTCTAGTGTAATATAAACAGAGACAGGGTCTTGTTAATTAAAAACAGAGACAGGGTCTAGAGTGATATAAACAGAGATAGTTCTAGTGTAATATTAACAGAGACAGGGTCTAGTGTAATATAAACAGAGATAGGGTCTGGTGTAACATAAAATGAGACAGGGTCCAGTGTAATATAAACAGAGACAGAGTCTAGTGTAGTATAGACAGAAACAGGATCTGGTGTAATATAAACAGAGACAGGGTCTAGTTAATTATAAACAGAGACAGGGTCTAGAGTGATATAAACAGAAACAGGGTCTAGTGTAATATAAACAGAAACAGGGTCTAGTGTAATATAAACAGAGACAGGGTCTAGTTAATTATAAACAGAGACAGGGTCGAGAGTGATATAAACAGAGATAGGGTCTAGAGTAATATAAACAGAGATAGGGTCCAGTGTAATATTAACAGAGGCATGGTCTAGTGTAAAATAAACAGAGACAGGGTCTCGTGTAATATAAACAGAGACAGGGTCTAGTGTAATATAAACAGAAACAGGGTCTAGTGTAATATAAAGAGAGACAGGGTCTAGTGTAATATAAACAGAGACAGGGTCTAGTGTATATAAACAGAGACAGGGTCCAGTGTAATATAAAAAGAGATAGGGTCCGGTGTAATATAAACAGAGACCGGGTCTAGTGTAATATAAAAAGAAACAGGGTCTAGTGTAATATATAGAGAGACAGGGTCTAGTGTAATATGAACAGAAACAGGATCTAGTGCAATATAAACAGAGACAGGGTCGAGTGTAATATAAACAGAGACAGGGTCTAGTTAATTATAAACAGAGATAGGGTCCAGTGTAATATAAACAGAGACAGTTTCTAGTGTAATATAAACAGAGACAGAGTCTAGTGTAATATAAATAGAGATAGGGTCTAGTGTAATATAAACAGAGATAGGGTCCAGTGTAATATAAACAGATACAGGGTCCATTGTAATATAAACAGAGACAGGGTCTAGTGTAATATAAACAGAGACAGGGTCTGGTGTAATATAAACAGTGACATGGTCTTGTTTAATATAAAGAGAGACATGGTCTAGTGTAAAATAAACAGAGACAGGGTCTGGTGTAATATAAGCAGAAACAGGGTCGAGTGTAATTTAAACAGAGACATGGTCTAGTGTAATATACACAGAGACAGGGTCTAGTGTAACATAACAGAGACAGCGTCTAGTGTAATATAAACAGAGACAGGGTCTAGTGTAATATAGACAGAGACAGGGTCCAGTGTAATATTAACAGAGACAGGGTCTAGTTAATTATAAACAGAGACAGGGTCTAGTGTAATATAAACAGAGACAGGATCTAGTGCAATATAAACAGAAACAGGGTCTAGTGTAATATAAGCAGAAACAGGATCTAGTGTAATACAAACAGAGACAGGGTCTAGTGTAACATAAACAGAGACATGCTCTGGTGTCATATTAACAGAGACAGGGTCTAGTGTAATATAAACAGATATAGGGTCCAGTGTAATATAGACAGAGACAGGGTCTCGTGTAATATAAACAGAGATAGTGTCCAGTGCAATATCAACAGAGAAAGGGTCTAGTGTAATATAAACAGAGACAGGGTCTAGTGTAATATAAACAGATACATGGTCTAGTGTAAAATAAACAGAGACACGGTCAAGTGTAAAATAAGTAGAGACAGGTTCTAGTTAATTATAAACAGAGACAGGGACTAGTGTAATATAAACAGAGATAGCATCCAGTGTAATATAAGCAGAGACAGGGTCTAGTGTAATATAAACAGAAACAGGGTCTAGTGTAATATAAATAGAGACAGGGTCTAGTGTAATATAAACAGAGACAGGGTCTAGTGTAATATAAACAGAGACAGGGTCTAGAGTGATATAAACAGAGATAGGCTCTAGTGTAATATAAACAGAGACAGGGTCTAGTGTAATATAGACAGAGACAGGGTCTAGTGTAATATAAACAGAGACAGGGTCTAGTGTAATATAAACAGAGACAGGGTCTAGAGTGATATAAACAGAGATAGGCTCTAGTGTAATATAAACAGAGACAGGGTCTCGTGTAATATAGACAGAGACAGGGTCTAGTGTAATATAAACAGAGACAGGGTCTAGTGTAATATAAACAGAGACAGGGTCCAGTGTATTATAAACAGAGATAGGGTCCAGTGTAATATTAACAGAGACAGGGTTTAGTGTAATATAAACAGAGACAGGCCTAGAAATTCAGTCTGGCCACTTTTGGGGCGGTAAAGTCGGGCGGTCGCTAAAGTTAGCGCCCGCCGGAAAGTGTAGGCCACTTCGCCGAAATTCAGTAGATTTGGCCAAGAGTTTGGGCGAGCGCTGAAACTGGCGTTGCACTGCTATCTTCAGGCGCTAAGCCGGCGATGCGGAGTGATAACGCCGAGGCCGGGCGCAGCGCAGGTGTGGTCATGTTTTGATTGACAGCGGACACCCTGATGCTGGCCAGCTCTTAAAGGGGGAAGGTTCGACTTTGACTGCTGCCTCGCCCTGCATAGTGGAGCCCTGCAGCTAGGCCTCAACACTGCTGGTGGACCCAAATAGCGCCTGAAGCCATGGAGAAGGCCCGTGAACGAGCGCAGCGCTTCTCCCAGCATGCTTTGAGGGTGCTGGTTAATGGTGTGGAAAAGAAAAGAGAGATCTTGTGCCCGGACAGCGGCAAGAAGGCTCCCAGGAGGCAGTACAGGAGAGCCTGGAAGAAAATCGCCCACAGGGTGTCATCCACCAGCGATGTCCCCAGGAGTGCGGACCAATGCCGCAAGAAGTACAACGACCTCACTCGGATGGTGAAGGTGAATACCCTTTCCAGTGTCCTCCTCATCCTTGCATGTGCACCTCACATTATGGGCAAAGGGACCTCAAAGGCCTAATGGGCAGCCCTCCACCCGCAGCTATGGCACTGGCATGATCATCAATAGCACTTTCTGCACTTAACACACTGGCCAAGCTATTCGACCATGGGAGGCAGTGCACACATCAACAGGGCACCACACTGGCCAAGCTATTCGACCATGGGAGGCAGTGCACACTGCAACAGGGCACCACACTGTACTTAGAGGCCGTCCTTTCTCTTGCAGGCCAAGCTGGCACGGAATTTGAGGAGCCAGTCTGCCACCGGGGGAGGCCGTCCCCAGTACCAGACGCTCAGTGAGCTGGAGGAGAGCATGGCTCGACTCATGCGTGGCCGGGTGACTGGCCCTGTTGCCATTGGAGATGCGGACCCTGCACTGGGACCCACTGGTAAGGACATGACCGGTTGGACCTCTCTCGTTGCCCTTGCGCTTCAGATCTACATCCTTTCCCACTGTCCGACCAATGCGCATAATGCCACCACTCATGCCTCCCTCGCTGACACCCTGTCCTCACTCTAAAGCTACTCTTGTGCCTTCCTGCTTTCAGCTGGTGAGGAGGAGGTGGTCCCTGAAGCTCAGAGTGCCAGGCCCTTGGAGGAGGAGGTGACGAGGACCAGGAGGAAGGCGGCACATCGGGGGAACCCTCATCCGCGCCAGGGGATGGCAATGGAGGGGAGAAGTCTGGCCTGGAGGAGAGCCAGGGGGAAGTGTTGCAGGGGGGTGTAGCTCCTGGTCCCAGTGGGGTCGAGGCACGCGGGAAGGGTCGGGCAGCACGGCGGCCTTCTCCCCAGAGGGGGGAAGTGTTGCAGGGGAGGGCAGTTCCTGGTCCCAGTGGGGTCGAGGCACGCGGGAAGGGTCGGACAGCACGGCGGCCTTCTCCCCAGAGGGGGGAAGTGTTGCAGGGGAGGGCAGTTCCTGGTCCCAGTGGGGTCGAGGCACGCGGGAAGGGTCGGCCAGCTCGGCGGCCTTCTCCCCAGAGGGAGAGTCCGCCCTCCAGTCCGGAGACGCTGCTCGCCCAGGAGGTGCACCTCCTTGATGAGATGTCCGCGGCAGCGGAGCGGCGCCACAATGAGTTCATGGGGGTTGTGGGACAGGTGCCTCAGGCCATTGAGTCCCTGGCTCATAGTGTGGTCGCTTTTGGGGAATCACAGGCCAGGGGAGTCGAGCAACTCGCGGCAGCAAACGACAGGGGTGTCCAGCAACTCGCGGCAGCGCAGGACAGGGGTGTCCAGCAACTCGCGGCAGTGCAGGACAGGGGTGTCCAGCAACTCGCGGCAGCGCAGGATGCGAGTCGCGAGTCCATGAGTGGTGCCGTCCAGACACTGGCAGATCTGATGCGGGCACATACCAGGGCAGTTCGGGCACTCACTTCTGCCACACTCGCTGTGGCGCAGAAGCATCGCCAGGGCACCCGCCGCCCTGCTGCAGCACAGCGGTCTGGCCTCCACCAGATTGCTGCGCTTGCTGCACTGCCAGGCCGGCCGAGTGCCAGTGTCTCTGGCGAACAGCGCGTGCCTGGCATCAGCCAGCTTGCCCCCATTGGTGCAGCCGACACTGCCACTCCCCCAGCCAAGGTGCGACGAGCTGCTGCTGAGACTGATGCTGGCCAGCCACAGCTGCAGCAGTCAGCAGCCGTCCCCTCCCGGTCCGGGCCTCGTCTAGGCCGACCCCCAAGGGCATCTGCCGTCACGCATTGTGGCCCTCATGAGCCTTCCCCCAGCCTTGCCACACCCACAGGGCCCAGGTTGAGGCAGAGCAGCAGGTCGGGCAGGGGCCGGAGAAGCCTGCATAAGGACTCGCCCTCTCGGCACACCCAGTAGAGTGTGGTGAGAGCAGTTTTTTTTATATGGGGGTGTTTGTTTTCTGGGGGGGGCTTATTTTGGTAAGGCCGAAGATGAAGGCATTTTTTGTTTTTATGGGGGTGTTTGTGTTGTGGAGGGGGGGGCTTTTTTTTGTAAGGCCGATGATGAAGGCCCATTGGATGGGCAAGTTTTGTTATTCCTCCCCAGGTTGTGGGAGTGACAGATGTTTCTGACTGTTTTTTGGGGGTCTCGTCTGTTTTTCAGTTTCATGTGGGAAGTGCCCTGAGTTTGTAAAATAAAGCTTTTTATTTATTCAGCATGTCCAGGTGTCATGTTTCAAGTGGTTGTTGCGTTAACCGGCTGAGGGCTTGCGGAGCAGCTGCATTCAGGTGCGTTCATTGCCACAGGCCATTCCCTGACAGGGGGCCTAGAAGTGTCGTTCAATAAGACGCCGGCGGACGGCCCTTGGACCTTGTGGCTCCCTCCTGGGCTGGTACTCCTCCTCCTCCTCCTCCTCCTCCTCATGGTCCTCCTGCTCGTCCTCCTGAGGTGGTGGTGCAACGTCAGGTGGCAGTGCCTGAGTCCTGCGGATAGCCAGGTTGTGCAGCATGCAGCACATGATGACGAACTGGGAGACTCTATCCGGCGAATGCTGTAGAGATCCGCCGGAATGATCCAGGCAGCGGAACCGTTGCTTCAGGACGCCAATCGTTTGCTCTATGATGTTTCTTGTGGCTTGATGGCTTTCGTTGTATGCCTCCCCCGCTGGGGTCCTGGGCGTGCGGAGCGGGGTCATGAGCCATGGACACAAAGGGTAGCCCTTGTCCCCAATAAGCCATCCCCTTGGTGGAGGCTGTGCCTCGAACATGTCAGCCACAGTAGTCTGGCGCAGGATAAATGCATCGTGGCTGCTTCCTGGAAAGCGGGCATTGACAGCTAGGATGCGCTGCCTGTGGTCACACACCAGCTGTACATTGAGGGAATGGTAGCCCTTCCGGTTGCGGTAATCATCGGCATTGTCGATAGGTGCCCGCATAGCCACATGCGTGCAGTCAATGGCGCCCTGCACCATGGGGAAGCCGGTGATCCTGCCAAATCCGACTGCACGCTGCTCCTGCCTCTCTAGGGTCATGGGGAAGGAGATGAATTGGTGTCTCCTCGCGAAAAGTGCATCGGTGACCTGCCGGATGCAGCGATGCGCGGCGAACTGGGAGATGTTCGCTATGTCCCCAGCAGCTGCTTGGAAGGAGCCGCTTGCATAAAAGTTCAGAGCCACCGTGACCTTCACTTCCACCGAGAGAGACGTCCTGCACATCAGCTGTGGACGCAGATCTCTGTGAAGCAGCTGGCAGATCTCTGCAACCACCTCCCTTCTGAAGCACAGCCTCTTAACACAATGCGCCGCAGTCATGGTGAGATAGGACACCTGCTGCCGGTATTGCCTGAGTGGGTAAGGCCTACGTTGCCGACGCCTGATGGCCCCTCTGCGTCTAGGCATGGCTGGCCCTCTCACACAGCGTCTGCGAGCCCTTCGCACATAATGCTGCAACTGAGGGTTGGAACCCCATACAGCCCCCATAATAAACTTGCAAACAGTGAAATCACAATGATTCAAATGTCAAAGCTCTGGCCAGAAGCCAAAAATACCTCTCCTATGTTGTCCCAAATCAGTAAGCTCTGTTCCTTTGTCTCTGTCCAGAAATCCAAAGCAGTAAAGTCATTGCAGCAAAATGGCTGGGCTTCATAGGTCAGTGTAAGTGCCCTTTAATTAGCGCTCCCCGAGGCCCACAGGGCCTCTGTTGCGTTCCACTTCACAGTTCTTAACAGCGCCACGCCCACATTGGGCGGGCGCCACTGAATTTCCGGTTTGGGGCGCACAAACAGTGTTGCACGACGAAATGACGTCATAAGCTGCGCGCGCAGCTGAGCGGGCGCAAACACTTTGCGCCAGCGCTAAATGTCTACTGAATTTGGGCGTAGGCGCAGATCGGTCTGCGGCCAGGCGCTAAGTGCCTAGCACTGGAAATCTACCCCTCTTATGGCGTTAAGGGCTGGCGAACGCAACTGAATTTCTAGGCCACAGGGTCTAGTGTAATATAAACAGAGACAGGGGCCTAGAAATTGGGTTTTGGCGCAGCGACGGCTTTAGCGCCGGAAGTTAGTGCCGGAGCTAAGTCGCGCTGGGCGGGCCAAAAATTCAGTACTTCTGCGCCCAAACGGCTGCCGGCGCTGCTGAAAGCTGTTAGCACCTGAAAACTGGCACTATGCGCTGAATTTCGGCGCTATTCCGGTGCTGCGGCGCCCGCTGCGGTGCGGCAGGTTCGGGAAGTGAAGGCCTCCTCCTTCCCTTAAAGAGGAGCTGCCTGCACCCGGCCGCGGCCCGCGATAATCTTTTTAAAAATGAGCCCGGCACCTCGGACAAGTGCCGGGCTTGCTTCTGTTCCGGGGGGGCGGGGGGGAAGTCCGGGGAGGGAGCTGCGGCCAGGCGGGCGGCGGGAAAGCGGCCGGCCGCCGCGGGGCCTTTAATGCGCCGGCGCAACGTTCTGTAAGGCACCTCTGCCAGAACGTTGCTTGCGGCTGCCACGGGCGAGGCGGCCGCAACTCAATTTCCGAGTTCGGGCGGGTTACCATGGCAACCGGGACGCTGCGCACACCGATGACGTCATCGGTGCCGGTGCAGCGCTACCGGCCCAACGCCGATTTAGGGCCCCTGTCAATTTCAAAACTGGCCATAACTTCGCCGCCAGGCCCTCTAGCGCCTCAAAAGCGGCGCTAAGGCCAGTGAATTTCTAGGCCAGGGTCTAGTGTAATATAAACAGAGACAGGGTCTTGTTAATTATAAACAGAGACAGGGTCTAGAGTGATATAAACAGAGATAGGGTCGAGTGTAATATAAACAGAGATAGTGTCCAGTGTAATATTAACAGAGACAGGGTCTAGTGTAATATAAACAGAGATAGGGTCCGGTGTAACATAAAAAGAGACAGGGTCCTGTGTAATATAAACAGAGACAGGGTCTAGTGTAGTATAGACAGAAACAGGATCTAGTGCAATATAAACAGAGACAGGGTCTAGTGTAATAAAAACAGAAACAGGGTCTAGTGTAATATAAACAGAGACAGGGTCTAGTTAATTATAAACAGAGACAGGGTCTAGAGTGATATAAACAGAGATAGGGTCTAGAGTAATATAAACAGAGATAGGGTCCAGTGTAATATGAACAGAGACATGGTCTCGTGTAAAAATAAACAGAGACAGGGTCTTGTGTAATATTAACAGAGACATGGTCTAGTGTAAAATAAACAGAGACATGGTCTAGTGCAATATAAACAGAGACAGTGTCTAGTTAATTATAAACAGAGACAGGGTCTAGTGTAATATACACAGAGGTAGTGTCCAGTGTAATATAAACAGAGATAGGGTCCAGTTTAATATAAACAGAGACAGGGTCTCGTGTAATATAAACAGAAACAGGGTCTAGTGTAACATAAACAGAGACAGGGTCTAGTGTAATATAAACAGAGACAGGGTCTAGTGTAATATAAACAGAGACAGGGTCTAGTCTAATATAGACAGAGACAGGGTCGAGTGTAATATAAACAGGGACAAGGTCCAGTGTATTATAAACAGAGATAGGGTCCAGCGTAATATTAACAGAGACAGGGTCTAGTGTAATATAAACAGAGACAGGGTCTAGTGTAATATAGACAGAGACAGGGTCCAGTGTATTATAAACAAAGGTAGGGTCCAGTGTAATATTAACAGAGGCAGGGTCTAGTGTAATATAAACAGAGACAGGGTCTAGTGTAATATAGACAGAGACAGGGTCTAATGTAATATAAATGGAGACAGGGTCTAGTGTAATATAAACAGAGACAGGGTCTTGTTAATTATAAACAGAGACAGGGTCTAGAGTGATACAAACAGAGATAGTGTCTAGTGTAATATAAACAGAGATAGGGTCCAGTGTAATATTAACAGAGACATGGTCTAGTGTAAAATAAACAGAGACAGGGTCCAGTGTAATATGAACAAGGACATGGTCTCGTGTAAAAATAAACAGAGACAGGGTCTAGTGTAATATTAACAGAGACATGGTCTAGTGTAAGATAAACAGAGACAGGGTCTAGTGTAATATAAACAGAGACAGGGTCTAGTGTAATATAAACAGAGACAGGATCCAGTGTAATATAAACAGAGACAGGATCCAGTGTAATATAAACAGAGGCAGGGTCTAGTGTAATATAAACAGAGACAGGGTCTAGTGTAATATAAACAGAGTCTGGGTCTAGCCTAATGTAAAGAGAGACAGGGTCTAGTGTAATATATGTAAGAAGTCACACAACACCAGGTTATAGTCCAACAGCTTTATTTGAAATCACAAGCTTTCGGAGCGCTGCTCCTTCTTCAGGTGAAGTGGAGAAATGCATAAAGACACAGCTTATATAGACAGAGAATCATGTCAGATGTTTACAGGTAACCTTTCCAACTGCCATTTACCACACCTCGGCAGAGAGATAATCACAGCAGTCAAAGGTGTGAATGGTGTCCAAACAGGTCAGTCAGGGAAACATTACATCAAAGAACAATGAGGTGGGGTCACAAGGGGTCAAATATTGCAGATGCTGGGGTCTGTATGAAAAACAAAAAAACAGACAAAAAACATTTTTTTTGGCTGGAAATCACAGCAGGTCCGGCCGCATCTGTGTAATATAAACAGAGACAGGGTCTAGTGTAATATCAACAGAGACAGGGTCTAGTGTAATATAGACAGAGACAGGGTCTAGTGTAAGATAAACAGAGACAGGGTCTAGTGTAATATAAACAGAGACAGGGTCTAGTGTAATATAGACAGAGACAGGGTCTAGTGTAATATAAACAGAGACAGGGTCTAGTCTAATATAGACAGAGACAGGGTCCAGTGTATTATAAACAAAGGTAGGGTCCAGTGTAATATTAACAGAGGCAGGGTCTAGTGTAATATAAACAGAGACAGGGTCTAGTGTAATATAGACAGAGACAGGGTCTAATGTAATATAAATGGAGACAGGGTCTAGTGTAATATAAACAGAGACAGGGTCTTGTTAATTATAAACAGAGACAGGGTCTAGAGTGATACAAACAGAGATAGTGTCTAGTGTAATATAAACAGAGATAGGGTCCAGTGTAATATTAACAGAGACATGGTCTAGTGTAAAATAAACAGAGACAGGGTCCAGTGTAATATGAACAAGGACATGGTCTCGTGTAAAAATAAACAGAGACAGGGTCTAGTGTAATATTAACAGAGACATGGTCTAGTGTAAGATAAACAGAGACAGGGTCTAGTGTAATATAAACAGAGACAGGGTCTAGTGTAATATAAACAGAGACAGGATCCAGTGTAATATAAACAGAGACAGGATCCAGTGTAATATAAACAGAGGCAGGGTCTAGTGTAATATAAACAGAGACAGGGTCTAGTGTAATATAAACAGAGTCTGGGTCTAGCCTAATGTAAAGAGAGACAGGGTCTAGTGTAATATATGTAAGAAGTCACACAACACCAGGTTATAGTCCAACAGCTTTATTTGAAATCACAAGCTTTCGGAGCGCTGCTCCTTCTTCAGGTGAAGTGGAGAAATGCATAAAGACACAGCTTATATAGACAGAGAATCATGTCAGATGTTTACAGGTAACCTTTCCAACTGCCATTTACCACACCTCGGCAGAGAGATAATCACAGCAGTCAAAGGTGTGAATGGTGTCCAAACAGGTCAGTCAGGGAAACATTACATCAAAGAACAATGAGGTGGGGTCACAAGGGGTCAAATATTGCAGATGCTGGGGTCTGTATGAAAAACAAAAAAACAGACAAAAAACATTTTTTTGGCTGGAAATCACAGCAGGTCCGGCCGCATCTGTGTAATATAAACAGAGACAGGGTCTAGTGTAATATCAACAGAGACAGGGTCTAGTGTAATATAGACAGAGACAGGGTCTAGTGTAAGATAAACAGAGACAGGGTCTAGTGTAATATAAACAGAGACAGGGTCTAGTGTAATATAGACAGAGACAGGGTCTAGTGTAATATAAACAGAGACAGGGTCTAGTGTAATATAAATAGAGACAGGGTCTAGTGTAATATAAACAGAGACAGGTCTAGTGTATGATAAACAGAGACAGGGTCTAGTGTAATATAAACAGAGACATGGGCCGAGAAATTCAGTATAGCCACTTTTGGGGCGGTAAAGTCGGGCGGCCGCTAAAGTTAGCGCCCGCCGGAAACTGCAGGTCACTTCGCCAAAATTCAGTAGGTCTGGCCAAGAGTTTGGGCGAGCGCTGAAACTGGCGTTGCACTCCTATCTTCAGGCGCTAAGCCGGCGGTGCGGACTGATAACGCCAAGGCCGGGCGCAGCGCAGGTGCGGTCATGTTTTGATTGACAGCAGACACCCTGACGCCGGCCAGCTCTTAAAGGGGGAAGGGTCGACTTTGTCTGCAGCCACGCCCTGGATAGTGGAGCCCTGCAGCGAGGCCTGAACACTGCTGGTGGACCCAAATAGCGCCTGAAGCCATGGAGAAGGCCCGTGAACGAGCGCAGCACTTCTCCCAGCATGCTTTGAGGGTGCTGGTTAGGGGGTTGGAAAGATACAAAGAGATCTTGTGCCCGGACAGTGGCAAGAAGGCTCCCAGGAGGCAGTACAGGAGAGCCTGGAGGAAAATCGCCCACAGGGTGTCAGTCAACAGCGATGTCCCCAGGACTGGAGACCAATGCCACAAGAAGTACAACGACCTCACTCGGATGGTCAAGGTGAGTACCCTTTCCAGTGTCCTCCTCATCCTTGCATGTGCACCTCACATTATGGGCAAAGGGACCTCAAAGGCCTAATGGCCAGCCCTCCTCCCGCAGCTATGGCACTGGCATGATCCTCAATAGCACTTTCTGCACTTAACACACAGGCCAAGCTATTCGACCATGGGAGGCAGTGCACACAACAACAGGGCACCACACTAGCCAAGCTATTCCACCATGGGAGGCAGTGCAAACAACAACAGGCCACCACACTGGCCAAGCTATTCCACCATGGGAGGCAGTGCACACAACAACAGGCCACCACAATGTACTTAGAGGCCGTCCTTTCTCTTGCAGGCCAAGATGGCCCTGAATTTGAAGAGCCAGAATGTCACTGGGGGAGGCCGTGCCCAGTTCCAGGAGCTCAGTGAGCTGGAGGAGAGCGTGGCTCGACTCATGCATGGCCGGGTGGTTGGCCCTGTTGCCATTGGAGATGCCGACCCTGTGCTGTGACCCAATGGTAAGGACATGACCGTTTGGACCTCTCTCATTCCCCTAGCGCATCAGATCTACATCCTTTGCCACTGTCCGACCAATGCGCTGAATGCCACCACTCATGCCTCCCTCGCTGACGCCCTGTCCTCACTGTAAAGCTACTCTTGTGCCTTCCTGCTTTCAGCTGGTGAGGAGGAGGTCCCTGAAGCAGAGAGTGCCAGACCCTCGGAAGAGGAGCACGACGAGGACCAACAGGAAGGCGGCACATCGGGGGAAGCATCATCTGCGCCAGGGGATGGCAATGGAGGGGACACGTCTTGCCTGGAGGAGAGCCAGGGAGAAGTGTTGCAGGGGGGTGTAGTTCCTGGGCCCAGTGCCGTCCAGGCACACGGGAAGGGTCGGGCAGAACGGCGGCCTTCTCCCCAGAGGGGGGAAGTGTTGCAGGGGAGGGCAGTTGCTGGGCCCAGTGGCGTCCAGGCACGCGGGAAGGGTCGGCCAGCTCGGCGGCCTTCTCCCCAGAGGGAGAGTCCGGCCTCCAGTCCGGAGACGGACTTCGCCCAGGAGGTGCACCTCCTTGATCAAATGTCGGCGGATTCGGAGCGGCGCCACAAGGAGTTCATGGGGGTTGTGGGACAGTTGCCTCAGGCCATTGAGTCCCTGGCTCATAGTGTGGCCGCTTTCGGGGAATCACAGGCCAGGGGTGTTGAGCAACTCGTGGCAGCACACGCCAGGGGTGTTGACCAACTCGCGGCAGCACAGGACAGGGTTGTTGAGCAACTCGCGGCAGCACAGGACAGGGGTGTCCACCAACTCGCGGCAGCGCAGGACAGGGGTGTCCACCAACTCGCGGCAGCGCAGGACGCGAGTCGCGAGTTCATGAGTGGTGCCGTGCAGACACTCACTGATCTGATGCGGGCACAGACCAGGGCAGTTTGGGCACTCACTTCTGCCACACTCGCTGTGTCGCGGAAGCATCGCCAGGGCACCCGCCGCCCTGCTGCAGCACAGCGGTTTGGCCTCCACCAGATTGCTGCGCTTGCTGCACTGCCAGCCTGGCCGAGTGCCAGTGTCTCTGGCGAACAGCGAGCGCGTGCCATCAGCCAGCTTGCCCCCATTGCTGCAGCCACCACTGCAACTCCCCCAGCCAAGGTGCGATGAGCTGCTGCAGAGACTGATGCTGCGCAGCCACAGCTGCAGCAGTCAGCAGCCGGCCCCTCCAGGGCCAGACCTCGTCTAGGCCGACCCCCAAGGGCATCTGCCGTCATGAATTCTGCCCCTCAGGAGCCTTCCCCCAGCCTTGCAACACCCACAGGGCCCAGGTTGAGGCGGAGCAACAGGTCGGGCAGGGGCCGCACAAGGCTGCACAAGGACTCGCCCTCTCGGCACACCCAGTAGAGTATGGTGGCAACGGTGTTTTTTATATGGGGGTGTTTGTGTTGTGGGGGGGCCTTCTTTTGGTAAGGCCGAGGATGAAGGCCAATGGTTTTTTATATGGGGGTGTTTGTGTTCTGTTGTGGGGGGGCTTCTTTTGGTAAGGCCGAGGATGAAGGCCAATTGGATGGGCAAGTTTTGTTATTCCTCCCCAGGTTGTGGGAGTGACATATTCTTTTCACAGTTTTTTGGGGGGTGTTGTCTGTTTTTCTGTTTCATGTGGGAAGGGCCCTGAGTTTGTTAAATAAAGCTTTTTATTTATTCAGCTTGTCCAGGTCTCATGTTTCCAGTGGTTGTTGCGTTAAGCGGCTGAGGGCTTGCAGAGCAGCTGCATTCAGGTGCGTTCATTGCCACAAGCCATTCCCTGACAGGGGGCCTAGAAGTGTTGTTCAATAAGCCACCGGCGGATGGCCCTTGGACCTTGTGGCTCCCTCCTGGCCTGGTATTCCTCCTCCTCCTCCTCATGGTCCTCCTGCGCGTCCTCCTGAGGTGGTGGTGCTACGTCAGGTGGCAGTGCCTGAGTCCTGCGGATAGCCAGGTTGTGCAGCATACAGCAAACGACGACGAACTGGGAGACTCTATCCGGCGAATACTGTAGAGATCCGCCGGAGCGATCCAGGCAGTGGAACCGTTGCTTGAGGACGCCAATTGTTTGCTCTATGATGTTCCTTGTGGCTTGTTGGCTTTCGTTGTATGCCTCCTCCGCAGGGGACCTGGGCACGCAGAGCGGGGTCATGAGCCATGTACACAAAGGGTAGCCCTTGTTCCCAATAAGCCATCCCCTTGGTGGAGGCTGTGCCTCGAACATGTCAGCCACAGTAGTCTGGTGCAGGATAAATGCATCGTGGCTGCTTCCTGGAAAGCAGGCATTGACAGCTAGGATGCGCTGCCTGTGGTCACACACCAGCTGTACATTGAGGGAATGGTAGCCCTTCCGGTTGCGGTAATCCTCAGCATTGTTGATAGGTGCCCGCATAGCCACATGCGTGCAGTCAATGGTGCCCTGCACCATGGGGAAGTCCGCGATCCTGCCAAATCCGACTGCACGCTGCTCCTGCCTCTCTAGGGTCATGGGGAAGGAGATGAATTAGTGTCTCCTCGCGAAAAGTGCATCGGTGACCTGCCGGATGCAGCGATGCGCGGCGAACTGGGAGATGTTCGCTATGTCCCCAGCAGCGGCTTGGAAGGAGCCGCTTGCATAAAAGTTCAGAGCCACCGTGACCTTCACTTCCACCGAGAGAGACGTCCTGCACATCAGCTGCGGACGCAGATCTCGGTGAAGCAGCTGGCAGATCTCTGCAACCACCTCCCTTCTGAAGCGCAGCCTTTTAACACACTGCGCGGCAGTCATGGAGAGATAGGAGAGCTGCTGCCGGTATTCCCTGAGTGGGTAAGGCCTACGTTCCCGACGACTGATGGCCCCTCTGCGTCTAGGCATGACTGGCCCTCTCACACAGCGTCTGCGAGCCCTTCGCACATAATGCTGCAACTGAGGGTTGCCACCCCATACAGTCCCCATAATAAACTTGCAAAAAGTGAAATCACAATGAATCAAATTTCCAAGCTCTGGCCAGAAGCCAAAAATACCTCTCCTATGTTGTCCCAAATCAGTAAGGTCTGTTCCTTGGTCTCTGTCCATAAATCCAAAGCACTAAAGTCATTGCAGCAAAATGGCTGGGCTTTATAGGTCAGTGTAAGTGCCCTTTAATTAGCGCTCCCCGAGGCCCGCATGGCCTCTGTTGTGTTCCACTTCACAGTTCTTAACAGCGCCACGCCCACATTGGGCGGGCGCCACTGAATTTCCGGTTTGGGGCGCACAAACAGCGTTGCACGATGAAATGACGTCATAAATGGGCCAAACTAATTCATAAAAAATGTGAGCATAAAAAAAGCCTGAGGGTTTTATACCTTAATGCGAGAAGCATCAGGAACAAGGTAGATGAATTAGCTGTGGAAATAGAGGTTAATAATTATGACCTAATTGGGATTACGGAAACATGGTTGCAGGGTGAGCAGGGCTGGGAGCTTAACATACAGGGGTATTCAGTATTTAGGAAGGATCGACAAAAAAGAAAGGGAGGAGGGGTAGCATTGCTAGTAAAAGAGGGGATAAATGCAATTGAAAGGAAGGATATTAACTCAGTTAATACAGAATCTATATGGGTGGAGCTAAGAAATAGCGAGGGGCGAAAAACATTAATAGGAGTGGTATATAGGCCTCCAAATAGTAAAATAGAGGTTAGGGAGGGCATCACGAGGGAAATTAGAGAAGCGTGCAATAAGAGCACAGCTGTCATCATAGGTGACTTTAACTTACATATAGATTGGACTAGCCTAATCAGTAAAAATAATGAGGAGGAGGAATTCCTTGAGTGTTTGAGGGATGGTTATCTGGATCAATATGTCGAGGAACCAACTCGGGAACAGGCTATATTGGACTGGGTACTGTGCAATGAGAAGGGACTAATCAGTAATCTTGTTGTACGGGGACCCTTGGGTCAGAGCGATCATAACATGATCGATTTCTCACTCGAAATGGAGAGCGAAGAAATTGACTCAGAGACTAAGGTCCTGAATTTAAACAAGGGGAATTATGATGCCATGAGACGGGAACTGAGTAGGTCTGATTGGACAACGTTCCTGGGAGGACTGGAGGTAGATAAACAATGGCAAACATTTAAAGATAGAATGACAAAATTGCAAAAATTGTTTATACCAATCTGGCATAAAAGGAAATCTAAAAAGGTGACTCAACCGTGGATAACAGGGGAAATTAGAGACAGCATAAAATCCAAAGATAGGGCGTATAAAATAGCCAAAAAAAGCGCCAGAGCGGAAGATTGGGAACAGTTTAAGATAGAGCAAAGGAGGGCAAAGGGCATAATCAAGAGGGGCAAAATAGCTTACGAAAACAAGCTGGCGGAAAATATAAAAACTAACTCCAAAAGCTTTTATAAGTATATCAAAAGGAAAAGACTGGTGAAAACCAAAGTTGGTCCATTGCAGTCAGATACGGGGGAATATATAATGGGAAATAAGGAAATGGCAGATCAACTAAATGCATACTTTGGGTCAGTCTTTACGAAGGAAGACACAAAAAACCTCCCTGGGATATCGGGAAAAATAGGGACATTGGCAAAGGAGGAACTGACGCAAATCAATATCTCTAAGGATATGGTGTTAAGGAAGCTAAAGGGATTGAAGGTGGACAAATCCCCAGGGCCTGATAACATGCATCCTAGGGTACTGAAGGAGGTGGCCCTAGAGATAGCGGATGCACTAAGGATGATTTTTCAGAATTCATTAGACTCGGGAACAGTGCCGATGGATTGGAGGGTAGCTAACGTTACCCCACTATTCAAAAAGGGGGGTAGGGAAAAAGCAGGTAATTACAGACCTGTAAGCCTTACATCAGTTGTGGGCAAAATGCTGGAGTCCATCATTAAGGATGAAATAGCGGAGCACTTAGCAAATGGGGACAGGATAGGACAGAGTCAACATGGATTTACAAAGGGTAAATCGTGCTTGACTAATCTATTGGAATTTTTTGAGGGAGTAACTGGTAGAATAGATGGGGGAGAGCCAGTAGATGTGGTGTACCTGGACTTCCAAAAGGCCTTCGATAAGGTCCCACATAAAAGATTAGCATGGAAAATTGAGGCTCATGGGATAAAGGGGAAAGTTTTGGCGTGGATAGGGAACTGGCTGTCAGATAGAAAACAGAGAGTTGGAATAAACGGCTCATTTTCTGAATGGCAGGCAGTAACAAGTGGGGTACCACAGGGATCTGTCCTGGGCCCCCAGCTGTTCACAATTTACATTAATGACCTGGATCAGGGAGTCGGATGCAGCATTTCCAAATTTGCAGACGACACTAAACTAGGAGGGGGGGTGGGCTCAGAGGAAGAGACCAGGAAGCTCCAGAGCGATTTGGACAGACTGGGCGATTGGGCGGATAAATGGCAGATGCACTATAATGTGGACAAGTGCGAAGTTATCCACCTTGGGTGCAGGAACGGGAGGGCAAATTATTATTTAAATGGCAATAGATTGGGAGAGGGGGAAGTACAGAGAGACCTGGGTGTTCTTGTACACCAGTCACTGAAGGCGAGCATGCAGGTGCAACAGGCGGTCAAGAAGGCAAACGGTATGCTGGCCTTCATAGCAAAAGGGTTAGAATACAGGAACAGGGATACCTTGCTGCAGCTGTACAGGGCACTGGTGAGACCACACCTCGAGTACTGTGTACAGTTTTGGTCGCCTCATCTGAGGAAGGATGTTCTTGCCATGGAGGGGGTGCAGCGGCGATTCACCAGGCTGATACCAGGAATGGCGGGAATGACCTATGAGGAGAGACTATGTAGTTTAGGGATGTACACACTGGAGTTTAGAAGATTGAGAGGGGACCTCATAGAAGTGTATAAAATTCTGACAGGTCTAGACAGACTGGATGCAGAAGGAATGTTTCCCTTGGCGGGTGAGAACAGAACTAGAGGACATAATTTAAGGATAAGGGCTAAACCATTTAGGACAGAGATGAGGGGGAATTTCTTCACTCAGAGAGTGGTGAACCTGTGGAACTCATTGCCACAGAGGGCAGTGTACGCCAGCTCATTAAATATATTTAAGAGGGAATTAGATATATTTCTACGGGCAAAAGGGGTTAAGGGTTACGGAGAGAAGGCGGGGACGGGATACTGAATTAAAGGATCAGCCATGATCTCATCGAATGGCGGAGCAGGCACGAAGGGCCGAATGGCCTACTCCTGCTCCTATCTTCTATGTATCTATGTATAAGCTGCGCGCACAGCTGAGCGGGCGCAAACACATTGCGCCGGCGCTAAATGACAACTGAAGTTGGGCGTAGGTGCAGTTCGTTCTGCGCCCGGGCGCTAAGTGCCTAGCGCTGGAAATCTACCCCTCTTATGGCGTTAACGGCTGGCGAACGCAACTGAATTTCTAGGCCAGGGTCTAGTGTAATATAAACAGAGACAGGGTCTAGTGTAATATAAACAGAGACATGGTCCAGTGTAATATAAACAGAGACAGAGTCTAGTGTATTATAAACAGAGATAGGGTCTAGTGTAACATAAACAGAGACAGGATCTAATCTAATATAAACAGAGACAGGGTCCAGTGGAATGTAAACAGAGATAGGATTTGGTGTAATTTAAACAGATATAGGGTCTAGTGTAATATAAACAGAGACAGAGTCTAGTGTAATATAAACAGAGTTAGGGGCTAGTGTAATATAGACAGAGACAGGGTCTAGTGTAATATAAATAGAGACAGGGTCGAGTGTAATATAAACAGAGAGAGGGTCTAGTGTAATATAAACAGAGAGGGGGTCTACTGTAATATAAACAGAGACAGGGTCTAGTGTAATATAAACAGAGACAGTGACTAGTGTAATATAAACAGACAGTGTCTATTGTAATATAAACAGTGACAGTGTCTAGTGTAATATAAACAGAAACAGGGTCTAGTGTAATATAAACAGAGATAGGGTACCTAGTGTAATATAATCAGAGACAGTGTCTAGTGTAATATAAACAGTCACAGGGTCTAGTGTAATATAAACAGAGACAGGGTCTGGTGTAATATAAACAGAGACAGGGTCTAGTGTAATATAAACAGAGACAGGATCTAGTGTAATAGAAACAGAGACAGGCTCTAGTGTAATATAAACAGAGACAGGGTCTAGTGTAATAAAAACAGAGACAGTGTCTAGTGTAATATAAACAGACACAGGTTCTAGTGTAATATAAACAGAGACAGGGGCTAGTGTAATATAAACAGGGACAGGGTATAGTGTAATATATTCAGAGACAGTGTCTAGTTAATTATAAACAGAGACAGGGTCTAGAGTGATATAAACAGAGATAGGTTCTGGTGCAATATAAAGAGAGATAGGGCCCAGTGTAATATTAACAGAGACAGGGTCTAGTGTAATATAAACAGAGACAGGATCTAGTGCAATATAAACAGAGACAGGGTCTAGTGTAATAAAAACAGAGACATGGTCTAGTGTAATATAAACAGAGACATGGTCTAGTGTAAAATAAACAGAGACAGGGCCTAGTGTAATACAAACAGAGGCATGGTGTAGGGTAAAATAAACAGAGACAGGGTCTGGTGTAATATAAACAGAGACATGGTCCAGTGTAAAGTAAACAGAGACAGGGCCTAGTGTAATTTAAACAGAGACATGGTCTAGTGTAAAATAAACAGAGACAGGGCCTAGTGTAATACAAACAGAGGCATGGTGTAGGGTAAAATAAACAGAGACAGGGTCTAGTGCAATATAAACAGAGACATGGTCTAGTGTAAAATAAACAGAGACAGGGTCTGGTGTAATATAAACAGAGACATGGTCCAGTGTAAAGTAAACTGAGACAGGGTCTAGAGTAATATAAACAGGGACAGGGTCTAGTGTAATATAAACAGAGACATGGTCTAGTATAATATAAACTGAGACATGGTCTAGTGTAAATTACACAGAGACAGGGTCTATTGTAATATAAAGAGAGACAGAGTCGAGTGTAATATAAACAGAGACAGAGTCGAGTGTAATATAAACAGAGACAGGGTCTGGTGTAATGTAAACAGGCACAGGGTCTAGTGTAACATAAACAGAGACAGGGGCTAGTATAATATAAACAGAGACAGGGTCTAGTGTATTATAAACAGAGACAGGTTCTAGAGTGTTATAAACAGAGATAGGTTCTAGTGTAATATAAAGAGAGATAGGGTCCAGTGTGATATTAACAGAGACAGGGTCTAGTGTAATATAAACAGAGACAGGATCTAGTGCAATATCAACAGAGACAGGGTCTAGTGTAATATAATCAGAGACATGTTCTAGTGTAATATAAACAGAGACAGGGTCTAGTGTAATACAAACAGAGGCATGGTGTAGGGAAAATAAACAGAGACAGTGTCTAGTGTAATATAAACAGAGACAGGGTCTAGTGTAAAATTAACAGAGACAGGGTCTAGTGTAATATAAACAGAGACATGGTCCAGTGTAAAATAAACAGAGACAGGGTCTAGTGTAATATAACCAGAGGCATGGTCTAGTGTAAAATAAACACAGGCAGGCTCTAGTGTAATATATACAGAGACAGGGTCTAGTGTAATATAAACAGGGACAGGGTCTAGTATAATATAAACTGAGACATGGTCTAGTGTAAATTACACAGAGACAGGGTCTAGTGTAATATAAACAGAGGCATGGTCTAGTGTAATATAAACAGAGACAGAGTCTAGTGTAATATAAACAGAGACAGGGTCTGGTGTAATATAAACAGAGACAGGTCTAGTGAAATATAAACAGACATAGGGTCTAATGTGTTGAGTCTGTGCTTTCAAATGTAGTTATGCTGAGTAACTGGACACAGACTACAGAAATACTTAAACAGGTCTTTAGTAACTGAGGGTCAGGGCTGAACTGGAACACACTTTGCTCCACAGGGTTTATATACCTGTGTGGTCACCACCGGTACTACAATGTACAGGAGCCATCAAAAAGTAGTCCATCACCTTAAGGTATCCTCTTAAGGTGGTACAGGTTACATACACTACAATTCCTCCCCTTTTACCTTAACAGTGTACACCCCAATTTAAACATTACAGGGATAACATATATACAACTTTCACACAAAACTGTTCAAAGATTCAGTCTCTGAGGAGGCCTCCTAATCCGGGCCGGATAATGCCTTTCAGGGGTCTCTGGTTCTCGTTGCTGGGGTGACTCATCCATTTGATCTCCTATGGATTGAACATCATCATGTACGTTCGAGTCTGAGGTAGATGCTACAGGCTCAATAACTTCTTCAACTGGTGTCTCTGCCGTAGACATGGGGTCGACCCTTGTTCTCGATTCCACATGTTGGTCAGCATGGCGTCGTATTACGTTCTCTCCATCGTCTACCGTGTACATCAAGGGTCCTTGTCGGGCACGAATTTTTCCGGATTGCCATTTATCATTCCTATAGGCCCTGGCCAACACTGGTTGTCCTATTTCGAAACTCCGAGTGGCCTTGTTATTTACGTGCTGGAATTGCTTGTTTTCGACTTCCCTACGCACATTGGGTTTTAACAAATCCAACCGGGACCGCAACCTCCTGTTATAGAACATTATGGCAGGGCTTTGATTTGTCACTGCATGCGTGGCGTTTCGATATGCCATCAGGAAATTGACCACCTTGTGTTGTGGTGGAATATTGTCTTCGCTCCTGGCCTTTATCACCTTTTTGAACGTTTGTACAAATCTCTCGGCCAACCCATTGGTAGCCGGATGATATGGGGCAGATGTATAGTGTTTCACCCCATTCTTTTTCATGAATTTCTGGAATTCTTCTGACATGAACTGTGGTCCGTTGTCTGAACATATTTGTTCCGGCAACACATTCCTTGCAAATATGGTTCTTAGAACTGCGATCGTCTTTTCAGAGGTAGTGGTCGACATCTTAATCACTTCTGGCCATTTAGAATGTGCGTCTACCGCTATCAAAAACATGGAATCCATGAATGGACCTGCAAAGTCGATATGCACACGTTGCCATGGGGTTGAAGGCCATTCCCATGGATGCAGCGGGGCAATTGGAGGTGCGTTTTGAACTTTTTGGCACCCTGGGCAGCTTTTAGTCAGATCCTCTATTTGTTTGTCGATACCTGGCCACCACACATAAGCCCTAGCAAGGCTTTTCATCTTGACTCCCCCCAGATGACCTTCATGCAGTTCCTTCAGAACTCTCTCCCTTAATTTAGGAGGCATAATCACCCTTGTTCCTTGACAGACGGACAGCTGTTCTCATCTGGCTGAGAATGCTGGTAACAGTGGGTCGCCATCTGCTGGCCATCCCTTCACTGTCAAATCATAGACCCGAGACAGTGTCGGGTCATTTCGGGTCTCTCTCTCAATACTCGCATTGGTGACTGGTAAGCATTCGATGATGGTCGAGTGAAATATCTCGACAGGGTCAACTGCCGGTGCCTCTTCTGCTGTAGGTAGTGGCAGGCGCGACAGCCCATCAGCATTACCATGTTGCTTTGTACCTTTGAATTCGATATCATATTGATGTGCCCCTAGGAAAAGGGACCATCTCTGAAGCCTCTGTGCCGTCATAACTGGAACACCCTTCTTAGGGTTAAAAATGGAAACCAACGGCTGGTGATCTGTTCGCAGCGTAAAATTTTGGCCTTGCAGGTAAATGGTTAAATTCTTAACTCCCCACACGAGGCTGAGAGCCTCGCTATCTATCTGAGCATAGTTGCGCTCTGTGGAAGTCAATGATCTGGATGCGAACGCGACTGGCCTTTCCAAGCCATTTGGCAACTTATGTGAGAGCACTGCCCCGATACCATATGGAGAAGCATCACAAGCTAAGCGAATAGGCAGCGTTGGGTTAAAGTGAGCCAACACTTCCTTAGAGGTGATCAGTGCCTTGCTTTTTTGAAAAGCCTGCTTACAATCCTCGCTCCACTTCCATGGTACTCCCATTTGCAAAAGAGTGTTCATCGAGTGTAACACATTGGATAAATTTGGAAGAAACTTGTGGTAATAGTTAACCAACCCAAGGAACGACCTCAACTGGGATACATTTTCCAGAGCGGGAGCTTTCACAACAGCTTTGATCTTGTCAGGTGACTTATGGAGCCCCTGCTGGTCAATGACGTGGCCGCAGTACGAGATTCGCTTTTGAAAGAACTCACATTTCTGGCGATTAACTCTGAGTCCATATTCTTTCAATCTGGTGAGCACCTGCTCCAAATTCGCGAGGTGCTCCTTATCATCATCTCCTGTAATCAGAATGTCGTCCAGGTAGCATTGTGTGCCTGGAATTCCCTGCAATACCTGCTCCATGGTCCTTTGCCAAATCGTTGGAGCCGATGCCACTCCAAAAACCAGTCTATTTTACCGATATAAGCCCTTATGTGTGTTGATCGTGAGATACTGGCGTGACACTTCATCAACTTCCATCTGTAGGTACGCCTGCGCCAGGTCTATCTTGGTGAAGTGTTTCCCGCCAGACAGTGAAGCGAAGATATCTTCAATCCGCGGAAGCGGATATTGCACCGTGTGAAGAACCGGATTAACAGTGATCTTGAAATCGCCACAGATGCTTACCTTCCCAGGTTCCCCCGGCTTGTTGCTCAACGAATGCTTCATGACGGGGACAATGGGTGTGGCCCATTCGCTCCAGTCCACCTTTGACAGTACTCCTGAACGTTCTAGCCCTTCCAGCTCTGCTTCCACAGCAGGTCGTATCGCATAAGGTACCGGTCTGGCTTTGAAAAATTTTGGGTTTGCATGTTCTTCAACCTTGATGTTTGCCGTAATTCCTTTCAGTGTTCCCAGTCCCTGTTGGAACACCTCCTTAGCATCGTCCAATATTTTGGACAGTCGTTTAGGTTTGACATCGTCCTCTTTACAGGAATCTACAGTTAGTGCTTGTATGGAATGCCAGTCCACATTTATTCTCTGGATCCATTCCCGTCCCAGTAATGGCGGACCTCCATCAGGTAACACATACAAGTCCATTTCCTGACTTTCTTTACCATTATAGACCACATTTACCTTTATCTTTCCGATGGGGTATACTCTTTGCCTCGTGTATGTTTTCAATACAATCTCCGTATCCCTCAGGGGAATGTGTGAGAATAACCTTTTGTAATCTTGCTTATTCATGACCGTCAATGCCGATCCAGTGTCCAATTCCATCTTCACTTGGACTCCTGCTATCCGAAGCATGACCCAGATAGTTTGGTGGTCTGCTGTGTTACCCACATTATGTATTTTTAGACAACCCAGTTCCTTACTGCTGGAGTCTGAATCCGTCTTCTGTTCATCCGAACTGTTCTCTGTCACCTTGTGTACTTTTTTGTACTTCTCCTGCGGCGACTTTTTGCTGCTGGTCTTCTTTCCTGACCGGCGTACTCTCGCTATGTGACCAAGTTTGCCACATTGTCTGCATTCTTTATCTTTGAACCAGCACTGGTTCTGGTCATGCGTTGTCCTTCCGCAACGATAGCACTTTACTGCGCCCAATGCCATTTCATTGGTGCTGAATTCCAATGTCCTTTGCTGCATTTCTGCAGTGCCTCGTGCTGCTGCCTCGTGCGATGCTGCAATGCTGAAAGCTTTGTCCAGCGTAAGATCCTTTTCCTCTAGCAGTCGCTTCTGGGTTCCTTCCCTTAGGAGCCCACACACAAACTTATCTCTCAGTGCGTCTGCTAGTCCTGTACCGAACTGACAGTACTTTGATAACTTGTGCAGTTCGATTAAGAATTCAGCGTTGCTTTCCTCTTTAAGTTGAATTCTTTTGTAGAATTTAAATCGTTCCGCTATCAGCAGCGGTGTGGGCTTTAAATGCTCTTGCAGGATAGTAACAATATCCGTGAAACTCTTTCCTACCGGTTTATCTGGTGTTACAAGGTTCCTTAATAACCCGTACGTCTTCGCACCCCTCGAGTTTAATAGGGTTAGTGCTTTCTTATCCACCGGTACCTCATTCGCTGTACAGTAAACTTCAACGTGTTCCACATAAGTGGCCCAATCTTCCACATCGCTATCAAAAGCAGTGATGTTACCCATTTTTGGCATCCTTGTTGAGTTTCCTTTCCTTCGGATTATGATTATTATTTTATTTTATTTTTCAAAATGGCGGCTTCCCGCGCTTGGCGGCTTTTCCCGCGCTTGTCTTCTTCCCCCGCCGACTAAAAATGGCGATTACTGCGCTGTTGTTGTTCTCGCCTCCCAGCGGTCCTTTATTTTCCCCAACGCTGCTGCTCTTGTTCCCCGCCGCTCCCGCGGTCCTTGTGGACATAAACGCTTTTCTGGCTGCTGCGCGTCTCTGCCCCGATTGCAGTCCGGCCCCTGACACCGGCTGCGGTCGTGTTCTCCGCCCTTTTCGTCGTTTCCCTCCCCTTCTCTTACTGACAACTCGGCCGACATCCCCCCCGTGCCACTCGATCGGGCTTACCCACCGCTGTCGTCGAAGGGATGTTCACTGATGTTAGACTTTGTGGCCAGAACCCAACCCGGGTTCCCGATTGCCTCCCGTGCTATGCAGTGCCCAGCAGGATGTTGAGGGTGGATGTCCTTGTTCGACGCCCGTTTCAGAGGCGAAGCTTCCTTTGATGCAACTGCCGCTAGGTAAGATCAGACTCGTCGCCACTGTTGAGCCTGTGCTTTCAAATGTAGTTATGCTGAATAACTGGACACAGACTACAGAAATACTTAAACAGGTCTTTAGTAACTGAGGGTCAGGGCTGAACTGGAATACACTTTGCTCCACAGGGTTTATATACCGGTGTGGTCACCACCGGTACTACAATGTACAGGAGCCATCAAAAAGTAGTCCATCACCTTAAGGTATCCTCTTAAGGTGGTACAGGTTACATACACTACATAGTGTAATATAAACAGAGACAGGGTCTAGTGTAATATAAACAGAGACAAAGTCTAGTGTAATAAAAACAGAGACAGGTCTAGTGTATGATAAACAGAGACAGGGTCTAGTGTAATATAAACAGAGATATGGGCCTAGAAATTCAGTATAGCCACTTTTGGGGCGGTAAAGTCGGGTGGCCGCTAAAGTTAGCGCCCGCCGGAAACTGCAGGTCACTTGTAATGTAACATAAACAGAGATAGGGTCTAGTGTCATATAAACAGAGACAGGGTCTAGTGTAATATAAACAGAGACAGGGTCTAGTGTAATCTAAACAGAGACAGGGTCTATTTAATTATAAACAGAGACAGGGTCTAGAGCGAAATAAACAGAGATAGGGTCTAGTGTAATATAAACAGAGACAGGGTCTAGTGTAATATAAAAAGAGACAGGGTCTAGTGTAATATAAACAGAGACATGGTGTAGGGTAAAATAAACAGAGACAGGGTCTAGTGTAATATGAACAGAGACATGGTCTTGTGTAAAATAAACAGAGACAGAGTCTAGTGTAATATGAACAGAGACATGGGCCTAGAAATTCAGTATAGCCACTTTTGGGGCGGTAAAGTCGGGCGGCCGCTAAAGTTTGCGCCCGCCGGAAAGTGGAGGGCATTTCGCCGAAATTCAGTAGCTTTGGCCAAGGAGTTTGCTCGAGCGCTAAAACTGGCAATGCACGGCTATCTTTAGGCGCTAAGCCGGCGGTGCAGTCTGATACCGCCGAGGCCGGGCGCAGCGCAGGTGCGGTCATGTTTTGATTGACAGCAGACACCCTGGCGCCGGCCAGCTCTTAAAGGGGGATGGGTCGACTTGGTCTGCTGCCACGCCCTGGATACTGCAGCCCTCCAGCTAGGCCTAAACACTGCTGCTGGAGAGAAATAGCGCCAGGAAGGATGCAGAGGGCCCGTGAGCGAGTGCAGCGCTTCTCTGGCCATGATTTAAAGGTGCTGGTTAGGGCTTTGGAGAAGAGAAGCCATATCTTGTTCCCGGACAGTGGCAAGTAGCCTCCCAACAGGGTGTACAGGAGAGCCTGGAGGGATATCGCCCAGAGGGTCACAGCCATCTGCGATGTCCCCCGGACTGTTGTCCAATGCCGGGAAAAGTTTAACGACCTCACTCGGATTGTCAGGGTGAGCACCCTTTCCAGTGTCCTCCTCATCCTTGCATGTGCACCTCACATTATGGGCAAAGGGACCTCAAAGGCCTAATGGCCAGCCCTCATCCAGCAGCTATGGCACTGGCATGAACATCAATTGCACTTTCTGCAATTTACACACTGGCCAAGCTATTCGACCATGGAAGGCAGTGCACACAACAACAGGGCACCACACTGACCAAGCTATTCGACCATGGGAGGCAGTGCACACAACAACAGGGCACCACACTGGCCAAGCTATTCGACCATGGGAGGCAGTGCACAAACAACAGGACACCACACTGTACTTAGAGGCCGTCCTTTCTCTTGCAGGCCAAGCTGGCCCAGAATCTGAAGAGCCGGACTGACACTGGGGGAGGCCATGCCCAGTTCCAGCAGCTCAGTGACCTGGAGGAGCGCGTGGGTTGACTCATGGGTGCGCGGGTGATTGGCCCCGTTGCAATTGGAGATGCCGACCCTGTGCTGGGCCCCAATGGTAAGGACATGACCGTTTGGACATCTCTCGTTCCCCTTGCGCTTCAGATCTACATCCTTTGCCACTGTCCGACCAATGCGCAGAATGCCACCACTCATGCCTCCCTCGCTGACGCCCTGTCCTCACTCTAAAGCTACTCTTGTGCCTTCCTGCTTTCAGCTGGTGAGGAGGAGGTCCCTGAAGCTGCGAGTGTCAGTCCCTCGGGAGAGGAGGACGAGGAGGAGCAAGAGGAAGGCAGCACATCGGGGGAACCCTCATCCGCGCCAGGGGATGGCAATGGAGGGGACACGTCTTCCCTGGAGGAGAGCCAGGGGGAAGTGTTGCAGGGGTGTGTAGCTCCTGTGCCCAGTGGCGTCCAGCCACGCGGGAAGGGTCGGGCAGCACGGCTGCCTTCTCCCCAGAGGGGGGAAGTGTTGCAGGGGAGTGTAGCTCCTGTGCCCAGTGGCGTGCAGCCACGCGGGAAGGGTCGGCCAGCTCGGCGGCCTTCTCCCCAGAGGGGGGACGTGTTGCAGGGGAGTGTAGTTGCTGGGCCCAGTGGCGTGAATCCACGCGGGAAGGGTCGGCCAGCTCAGCGGCCTTCTCCCCAGAGGGAGAGTCCGGCCTCCAGTCCGGAGATGGTCCTCGCCCAGGAGGTGCGCCTCCTTGATCAAATGTCCGCGGACTCGGATCGTCGGCACACCGAGTTCATGGGGGTTGTGGCACGGCATTGAGACCCTGGCTCATAGTGTGTCCGATTTCGGGGCCTCACAGGCCAGGGGTTTCGAACAACTCGCGGCAGCACAGGCCAGGGGTCTCGAACAATTCGGGGCATCACAGGACGCGAGTCGGGCCGAATTCGGGGCATCACAGGACGCGAGTCGGGCACAATTCGGTGCATCACAGGACGCGAGTCGGGCCGAATTCAGGGCATCACAGGACGCGAGTCGGGCCGAATTCAGGGCAGCACAGGACGCGAGTCGGGACGACTTCAGGGCAGCACAGGCAGCGAGTGGAGAGTTGATCAGTGGTGCTGTGCAGTCACTGGCTGGTCTGATGCGGGCACAGACCAGGGCAGTACGGGCACTCACTGCTGCCACACTCGCTGTGTCACGCACGCATTGCCAGGGCACCCGCCGCGCTGTTGCAGCACAGCGGTCTGGCCTTCACCAGATTGCTGCGCTTGCTGCAGTGCCAGCCCGGCCGAGTGGGAGTGTCTCTGGCGACCAGCGAGCGCCTGGCATCAGCCAGCTAGCCCCCATTGCTGCAGCCGCCACAGCCACTCCCCCAGCAAAGCTGCGACAAGCTGCTGGAGAGACTGATGCTGCCCAGCCACAGCTGCAGCAGTCAGCAGCCGGCCCCTCGAGGGCCACAACTCGTCTAGGCCGACCCCCAAGGGCATCTGCCGTCACGCAATGTGGCCCCTCAGGAGCCTTCCCCCAGCCTTGCAACACCCACAGGGCCCAGGTTGAGGCGGAGCAGCAGGTCGGCCAGGGGCCGGAAAAGCCTGGACAAGGACTCGCCCTCTCGGCACACAAAGTAGAGTGTGTTGGCAAATGTTTTTTCATATGGGGGTGTTTGTGTTCTCTATGGGGGGGGGTTCTTTTGGTAAGGCCGAGGATGAAGGCAAATGTTTTTTTATATGGGGGTGTTTGTGTTCTCTATGGGGGGGGGTTCATTTGGTAAGGCCGAGGATGAAGGCCATTTGGATGGACAACTTTTGTTATTCCTCCCCAGTTTGTGGCTGTGAGATATGTATTTGAGTGTTTTTTGGGGGTGTTGTGTGTTTTTGGGTTTCATGTGGGAAGGGCCCTGAGTTTGTTCAGTAAAACATTTTCTTTATTCAGCTTGTCCATGTGTGATGTTTCATGTGGTTGTTGCGTTAACCGGCTGAGGGCTTGCGGAGCGGCTGCATTCATGTGCATTCATTGCCGCAAGCCATTCCCTGACAGGGGGCCTAGAAGTGTCGTTCAATAAGCCGCCGACGGACGGCCCTTGGACCTTGTGGCTCCCTCCTAGGCTGGTGCTCCTCCTCCTCCTCCTCCTCATGGTCCTCCTGCTCGTCCTCCTGAGGTGGTGGTCCAACGTTAGGTGGCAGTGCCTGAGTCCTGCGGATAGCCAGGTTGTGCAGCATGCAGCAAACGACGACGAACTGGGAGACTCTATCCGGCGAATACTGCAGAGATCCGCCGGAGCGATCCAGGCAGCGGAACCGTTGCTTGAGGACGCCAATCGTTTGCTCTATGATGTTCCTTGTGGCTTGATGGCTTTCGTTGTATGCCTCCTCAGCAGGGGTCCTGGGCGCGCGGAGCGGGGTCATGAGCCATGTACACAAAGGATAGCCTTTGTCCCCGATAAGCCATCCTCTTGGGGGAGGCTGTGCCTGGAACATGTCAGCCACAGTAGTCTGGCGCAGGATAAATGCATCGTGGCTGCTGCCTGGAAAGCGGGCATTGACAGCTAGGATGCGCTGCCTGTGGTCACACACCAGCTGTACATTGAGGGAATGGTAGCCCTTCCGGTTGCGGTAATCCTCGGCATTGTCGATAGGTGCCCGCATAGCCACATGCGTGCAGTCAATGGTGCCCTGCACCATGGGGAAGTCCGCGATCCTGCCAAATCCGACTGCATGCTGCTCCTGCCTCTTTAGGGTCATGGGGAAGGAGATGAATTGGTGTCTCCTTGCAAAAAGGGCATCGGTGACCTGCCGGATGCAGCGATGCACGGCGAACTGGGAGATGTTCGCTATGTCCCCAGCAGCGGCTTGGAAGGAGCCGCTTGCATAAAAGTTCAGAGCCACCGTGACCTTCACTTCCACCGACAGAGACGTCCTGCACATCAGCTGTGGACACAGATCTCTGTGAAGCAGCTGGCAGATCTCTGCAACCACCTCCCTTCTGAAGCGCAGCCTCTTAACACACTGCGCGGCAGTCATGGTGAGATAGGACACCTGCTGGCGGTATTTCCTGAGTGGGTAAGGCCTACGTTGCTGACGCCTGATGGCCCCTCTGCGTCTAGGCATGGCTGCCCCTCTCACACAGCGTCTGCGAGCCCTTCGCACATAATGCTGGAACTGAGGGTTGGAACCCCATGCAGCCCCCATAATATACTTGCAAACAGTGAAATCACAATGAGTCAAATTTCCAAGCTCTGGCCAGAAGCCAAAAATACCTCTCCTATGTTGGCCCAAATCAGTAAGGTGTCTTCCTTGGTCTCTGTCCAGAAATCCGTAGCACTAAAGTCATTGCAGCAAAATGGCTGGCCTTTATAGTTCAGTGTAAGTGTCCTTTAATTAGCGCTCCCCGAGGCCCGCAGGGCCTCTGCTGCGTTCCACTTCACAGTTCTTAACAGCGCCACGCCCACATTGGGCGGGCGCCACTGAAGTTCTGGTTTGGGGCTCTCAAACAGCGTTGCACGACGAAATGATGTCATAAGTTGCACGCGCAGCTGAGCGCGCGCAAACACTTTGCGCCGGTGCTAAATGTTGACTGAAGTTGGACGTAGGCGCAGATCGTCCTGCGCCCGGGCGCTAAGTGCCTAGCGCTCGAGATCTACCCCTCTTATGGCGCTAACGGCTGGCGAACGCAACTGAATTTCTAGTCCATGGTCTCGTGTAAAATTAACATAGAGAGGGTCTAGTGTAATATAAACAGAGACATGGTCTAGTGTAAAATAAACAGAGACAGGGTCTAGAGTAATATAAACAGAGACATGGGCCTAGAAATTGGGTTTTGGCGCAGCGACGGCTTTAGCGCCGGAAGTTAGTGCCGGAGCTAAGTCGCGCTGGGCGGGCCAAAAATTCACTACTTCTGCGCCCAAACGGCTGCCGGCGCTGCTGAAAGCTGTTAGCACCTGAAAACTGGCGCTATGCGCTGAATTTCGGCGCTATTCCGGCGCTGCGGTGCCCGCTGCGGTGCGGCAGGTTCGGGAAGTGCAGGCCTCCTCCTTCCCTTAAGGAGGAGCTGCCTGCACCCGGCCGCGGCCCGCGATAATCTTTTTAAAAATGAGCCCGGCACCTCGGACAAGTGCCGGGCTTGCTTCTGTTCCGGGGGGGGGGGGGAAGTCCGGGAGGGAGCTGCGGCCAGGCGGGCGGCGGGAAAGCGGCCGGCCGCCGCGGGGCCTTTAATGCGCCGGCGCAACGTTCTGTAAGGCACCTCTGCCAGAACGTTGCTTGCGGCTGCCACGGGCGAGGCGGCCGCAACTCAATTTCCGAGTTCGGGCGGGTTACCATGGCAACCGGGACGCTGCGCACACCGATGACGTCATCGGTGCCGGCGCAGCGCTACCGGCCTAACGCCGATTTAGGGCCCCTGTCAATTTCAAAACTGGCCATAACTTCGCCGCTAGGCCCTCTAGCGCCTCAAAAGCGGCGCTAAGGCCAGTGAATTTCTAGGCCATGGTCTCGTGTAAAATAAACAGAGACAGAGTCTAGTGTAATATAAACAGAGACAGGGTCTAGTGTAATATAAAGAGAGACATGGTGTAGGGTAAAATAAACAGAGACAGGGTCGAGTGTAATATGAACAGAGACATGGTCTCGTGTAAAATAAACATAGACAGGGTCTAGTGTAATATAAACAGAGACATGGTCTCGTGTAAAATAAACAGAGACGGGGTCTAGTGTAATATAAACAGAGACATGGTCTAGTGTAATATAAACAGAGACAGGGTCTAGTGAAATATAAACAGAGATAGGGTCTAGTGTAATATAAACAGAGACAGGGGCCTAGAAATTCACTAGCCTTAGCGCCGCTTTTGAGGCGCTAGAGGGACTAGCGCCAGAGTTATGGCCAGTTTAAAAATTCCCTGGGGCCCTAAATCGGCGTTGCACCGGTAGCGCTGCGCCGGCACCGATGACGTCATCGGTGTGCGCAGCGTCCCGGTTGCCGTGGTAACCCGCCCGAACTCCGAAATTGAGTTGCGGCCGCCTCGCCCGTGGCAGCCGCAAGCAACGTTCTGGCAGAGGTGCCTTACTCCAGTTTGCGCCGGCGCATTAAAGGCCGCGCGGCGGCCGGCCACTTTCCCGCCGGCCGCCTGCCGTCAGCTCCCTCCCCGGACTTCTCCCCCCCCCCCGCCGGAACAGATGCAAGCCCGGCACTTGTCCGAGGTGCCGGGCTCATTTTTAAGCTGATTTGCGCGGGCCGCGGCCGGGTGCAGGCAGCTCCTCCTTAACGGGAGGGGGAGGCCTGCACGTCCCCAGCCTGCCGCACCGCATCGGGTGCCGCAGCGCCGGAATTGCGGCGCGAAACGGCAGTTAGCGCCAATGTACCGCCGCAAAGACCCTTCAGTAGCGCCGGCAGCCGTTTGGGCGCGGCGCCACTGAATTTTTGGCGCGCGCAGGGGACTTAGCGCCGGCACTAACTTCCGGCGCTAAAGCCCTGGCTAAGCCAAAACCCAATTTCTAGGCCCTGGTCTAGTGTAATATAAACAGAGACAAAGTCTAGTGTAATATAAACAGAGACAGGGTCTATTTAATTATAAACAGAGACAGGGTCTAGAGTGATATAAACAGAGATAGAGTCTAGTGTAATATAAACAGAGACAGGGTCTAGTGTAATATAAAAAGAGACAGGGTCTAGTGTAATATAAACAGAGACAGAGTCTAGTGTAATATAAACAGAGACAGGGTCTCGTGTAATATAAAGAGAGACAGGGTGTAATGAAATATAAACAGAGATAGGGTCTACTGTAATTTAAACAGAGGCTGGGTCTAGTGTAATGTAAACAGAGACAGGGTCTAGTGTAATATAAACAGAGACAGGGTCTAGTGTAATATAAACAGAGACAGGGTCTAGTGTAATATAAACAGAGACAGGGTCTAATTAATTATAAACAGAGACAGGGTCTAGAGTGATATAAACAGAGATAGGCGTAGAAATTCAGTTGTTTGCGCCAGCCGTTAGCGCCAGAAAAGGGTATATTTCCGGCGCTAGCCACTTAGCGCCCGGGCGCCGGCGGATCTGCGCCTACACCGAAATTCAGTTGGGATTTAGCGCCGGTGCAAAGTGTTAGCGCCCGCTCAGCTGCACGCGCATCTTATGACGTCATTTGGGTGTGCAACGCCGTTTGTGCGCCCCAAACCGGAAATTCAGTGGCGCCCGCCCAATGTGGGCGTGGCGCTGTTAAGAACTGTGAAGTGGAACTCAACAGAGGCCCTGTGGGATTCGGGGAGCGCTAATTAAAGGGCACATCCACTCACCCATAAAGGCCAGCCATTTCGCTGCAATGACTTTACTGCTTTGGATTTCTGGACAGAGAGCAAGGCACAGAGATTTCTGATTTCGGACAACATAGGAGAGGTATTTTTGGCTTCTAGCCAGTGCTTTGACATTTGCATCCTTGTGATTTGGCTGTTTGGAACTTTATAATGGGGGCTGTATGGGGTGCCAACCCTCAGTTGCAGCATTTTGTGCGAAGGGCTCGCAGACGCTGTGACAGAGGGCCAGCCATGCCTAGACGCAGAGGGGCCATCAGGCGTCACCAACGTAGGCCTTACCCAGTCAGGCAATACCGGCAGCAGGTGTCCTATCTCACCGTGACTGCGGCGCATTGTGTGAAGAGGCTGCGCTTCAGGAGGGAGGTGGTTGCAGAGATCTGCCAGCTGCTTCACGTAGATTTGCGGCCACAGCTCATGTGCAGGACATCTCTCTCGGTGGAAGTGAAGGTCACGGTGGCTCTCAGCTTTTATGCAAGCGGCTCGTTCCAAGCCGCTGCTGCGGACATAGCGAACATCTCCCAGTTCGCCGCGCATCGCTGCATCCGGCAGGTCACCGATGCACTTTACGCGAGGAGACACCAATTCATCTCCTTCCCCATGACCCAACACAAGCAGGAGCAGCGTGCAGTCAGATTTGGCAGGATCGCGGGCTTCCCCATGGTGCAGGGCGCCATTGACTGCACGCATGTGGCTATGCGGGCACCTATCCACAATGCCGAGCATTACCGCAACCGCAAGGGCTACCATTCCCTAAATGTGCAGCTGGTGTGTGACCACAGGCAGCGCATCCTAGCTGTCAATGCCCGCTTCCCAGGAAGCAGCCACGATGCATTTATCCTGCGCCAGACTACTGTGGCTGACATGTTCGAGGCACAGCCTCCACCAAGGGGATGGCTTATCGGGGACAAGGGCTACCCTTTGTGTCCATGGCTCATGACCCCGCTCCGTGTGCCCACGACCCCAGCGGAGGTGGCATACAACGAAAGCCATCAAGCCACAAGGAACCTAATAGAGCAAATGATAGGCGTCCTCAAGCAACGGTTCCGCTGCCTGGATCGTTCCGGAGGAGCTCTTCAGTATTCGCCGGATAGAGTCTCCCAGTTCGTCGTCGTGTGCTGCATGTTCCACAACCTGGCGATCCGCAGGACTCAGGCACTGCCACCTGACATTGCCCCACCACCTCAAGAGGATGAGCTGGAGGACCATGAGGAGGTGGAGGAGGAGGAGCAGCCTAGGAGGGAGCGACAAGGTCCAAGGGCCGTCCGCCAGTGGCTTATTGCTCGACACTTCTAGGCCCCCTGTCAGGGAATGGCCTGGGCCAATGAACGCAGCTGAAGGCAGCCGCTCCGCAAGCCCTCAGCCGCTTAACCCAACAACCAGTTGAAACATGACACCTGCACATGGTGAAAAAATAAAAATCTTTATTTCACAAACTCAGGGCCCTTCCCACATGGAACAGCAAAACAGAGAAGACCTCCAAAAAACAGTCGAAAACTTCTGTCACTCCCAAAACCTGGGGAGGACTAACAAAACTTCCACATGCAAATGGCCTTCCTCACCGGCCTTACAAAAAAACGCCCCCCCCCAACACAAACACCCCCATAAAAACAAACAAGATAATGCCCCCCAGAACAGAAGCCCCCGCATGACCAAAACCCGCGCTCGCCACACTCTACTCGGCGTGCCGAGAGGGCGAGTCCTTAGAGAGCGTTCTCTTGCCCCGGCCCGACCTGCAGCTGCACCTCAAGCTGGGCCCTGAGGCTGGGGCAAGGCTGGGGGAAGGCTCATCAGGGCGACAATGCGTCTCGCCAGATGCCCTTGGGGGTCGCCCTACACGAGGGCCGGCCCGGGAGGGGCCGGCTGGTGGCTGCTGCAGCTGTGGGTGGCCATCTTCAGTTCCTGCAGCAGCTCGTCGCACCCTGGCTGGGGGAGTGGCAGTGTCGCCTGCACCAATGGGGACAAGCTGGCTGATGGCAGGCGCGCGCTGCTCGCCAGAGACACTGGCACTCGGCCGGCCTGGCAGGGGAGCAAGCGCACCAATGTGTTGGCCGCCAGACCGCTGTGCTGCAGCAGGGTGGCGGCTCGCCTGGCGACGCCTCCGCGCCAGTGCGAGGGTGGCAGAAGTTAGTGCCCCAACTGCCCTGGCATGTGCCCGCAGCTGCTGTGCCAGTGTCTGCCCAGCACCTCTCATGTGGCGACTGGCGTGCTGCGCTGCGGCGAGTTGCTGCACCCCCCTGTCGTGCGCTGCCACAAGTAGGTCCACCCCCCTGGCGTGCGCTGCCGCGAATTGTTCCAGGCCCCTGGCCTGTGATTCAGCGAAAGCCACCACACTATGTGCCAGGCTCTCCATGGCGCGAGGCATCTGCTCCACCACCTGCATAAACTCCACGTGGCGCCGCTCCGACGCCGCCGACATGTCGTGCAGGAGGCGCACCTCCTGGGCGACGTCCGACTCCGGACTGGAGGGCGGACTCGCCCTCTGGGCGGAAGGCTGGCGTGGCGCCGGACCCTTGCCGCGTTCGGCCACCCTACTGGGACCAGGTTCTCCCCTCCCCTCCACCACCTGCCCCCTCTGGGCAGAAGGGCGGCGTGGTGCCGGACCCTTCCCGCGTGCGTCGACACCACTGGTACCAGGTTCTGGCCTCCCCTCCACCGCCTCCCCCCTCTGGCCAGAAGGCTGCCCTGCTGCCGGGCCCTTCCCGCGTGCGTCGACACCACTGGTACCAGGTTCTGGCCTCCCCTCCACCGCCTCACCCCTCTGGCCAGAAGGCTGCCCTGCTGCCGGGCCCTTGCCGCGTGCGTCCATGCCACTGGTACCAGGTTCTGGCCTCCCCTCCACCGCCTCCCCCCGGCTCTCCTGCACACCAGACGTCTCCCCTCCATTGCCATCTACTGGCGCGGAGGAGGGTTCCCCGGAGGTGCCGCCTTCCTCCTGGTCCTCCACGTCCTCCTCCTCCGAGGGCCTGGCTCTCTGTGCTTCAGGGAGCACCTCCTCCTCAGCAGCTGAAAGCAGGAAGGCACAAGTGTAGCTTTAGAGTGAGGACAGGCCGACAGCCAGGGAGGCCGCAGTGGTGCATTATGCGCATTTTGCGGTCAGTGGGGAAGGATGTACATCTGATGCGCGAGGGCAAGGAGAGAGGTGCACCCGGTCATGTCCTTACCAGTGTGTTCCAGTACAGGGTCCGCATCGCCGATCACGACAGGGCCTGTCACCCGGGCACGCAGGAGTCGTGCCACCCTCTCCTCCAGATCAGTCAGCTCCTGGTAGTCGGGACGCCCTCCACCAGTCGCTACCTGGCTCCTGGCGTTCCTCGCCAGCTTGGCCTGCAAGAGAAAGGAGGGCCTCTAAGTACAGTGTGGTGCCCTGCTGCTGTGTGTGAGGCCTCCCATGGTTGAACAGCTTGGACAGTGTGCTGCCCTGTTGCTGTGTGTGAGGCCTCCCATGGTTGAATAGCTTGGACAGTGTGCTGCCCTGTTGCTGTGTGGGAGCCCTCCCATGGCTGAATAGCTTGGACAGTGTGCTGCCCTGTTGCTGTGTGGGAGCCCTCCCATGGCTGAATAGCTTGGACAGTGTGCTGCCCTGTTGCTGTGTGGGAGCCCTCCCATGGCTGAATAGCTTGGACAGTGTGATAAGTGCAGAAAGAGCTTTGATTAACATGCAAGTGCCATTGCAGCGGGAGGAGGGCTGGGCATTAGGCCTTTGATGTCCCTTTGGCCCTAATGGGAGGTGCACATGCAAGGATGAGGGGGACAGTGGAAAGGGTACTCACCTTCACCATCCGACTGAGGTCATTGAATTTCTTGCGGCACTGGTCCGCACTCCTGGGAACATCGCAGTTGGATGAGACCCTGCGGGCAATTCTGCTCCAGGCGCTCCTGAACTGGCTCCTGGGAGCCTTCCTGCCACTAGCCGGGCACACAATCCGTCTTTTCTTGTGTACCCCATGGATGAGCATACTCAGCGCATGCTCAGAGAAGCGCTGTGCTCTGTCACGGGCCCTCTCCATTCCTCCAGGCGCTGTTTTGGCACACCACCAGTGCTGAGGCCTAGTTGCAGCGCTACAGCATGCAGGGCGTGGCAGCAGTCAATGTTGACCCTTCCCCCTTTAAGAGCTGGCCGGCGTCAGGGTGTCTGCTGACACTCAACACATGACCGCACCTGCGCTGCGCCCGGAATCGGCGATATCAAGCCGCATCGCCGGATTAGCACCTGAACACATCATTGCAGCGCCAGTTTCAGCGCTCGGCCAGAATCTGGTCCAACTTCACTGAATTTCGGCGAGTTGGCCTGCAGTTTCCGGCGGGCGCTAAATTTACCGAGCGCCCGACTTTAGCGCCCCAAAACTGTGCAAACTGAATTTCTAGGCCATAGTGTCTAGTGTAATATAAGCAGAGACAGGGTCTCGTGTAATATAAACAGAGACAGGGTCTAGTGTAATATAAACAGAGACAGGGTCTAGTTAATTATAAACAGAGACAGGGTCTAGAGTGATCTAGACAGAGATAGGATCTAGTGTAATATAAACAGAGACAGGGTGTAGTGTAATATAAACAGAGACAGGGTCTAGTGTAACATAAACAGAGACAGGGTCTAGTGTAATATAAACAGAGACAGGGTCTAGTTAATTATAAACAGAGACAGGGTCTAGAGTGATATAATCACAGATAGGGTCTAGTGCAGCATAAACTGAGACAGGGTCTAGTGTAATATAGGCAGAGACAGGGTCTAGTGTAATATAAACAGAGAAAGGGAGTAGTGAAATATAAACAGAGATAGGGTCCAGTGTAATATTAACAGAGACAGGGTCCAGTGTAAAATAGACAGAGACAGGGTCATGTTAATTATAAACAGAGACAGGGTCTAGTGTAATATAAACAGAGACAGGGTCTTGTCAATTATAAACAGAGACAGGGTCTAGAGTGATATAAACAGAGATAGGGTCTAGTGTAATATAAACAGAGATAGGGTCCAGTGTAATATTAACAGAGACTGGGTCTAGTGTAATATAAACAGTGACAGGGTCCAGTGTAATATAAACAGAGATAGGGTCCAGTGTAATATAAACAGAGACAGGGTCTAGTGTAATATCAATTGAGACAAGGTCTAGTGTAATATAGACAGGGACAGGGTCTAGTGTAATATAAACAGAAACAGGGTCTAGTGTAATATAAACAGAGACAGTGTCTAGTGTAATATAAACAGAAATAGGATCTAGCGCAATATAAACAGAGACAGGGTCTAGTTTAATACAAACAGAAACAGGGTCTAGTTTAATATAAACAGAGACAGGGTCTAGTTAATTATAAACAGAAACAGGGTCCAGAGTGATATAAACAGAGATAGGGTCTAGAGTAATATAAACAGAGATAGGGTCCAATGTAATATAAACAGAGACAGGGTCTAGTGTAATATAAACAGTGACAGAGTCTAGCGTAATATAAACAGACACAGGGTCTGGTGTAATATAAATAGAGACAGTGTCTAGTTTAATTTAAACAGAGACATGGTCTAGTGTAAAATAAACAGAGACAGGTTCTAGTGTAATATAAAAAGAGACAGGGTCTAGTGTAATATAAACAGAGACATGGTGTAGGGTAAAATACACAGAGACAGGGTCTAGTGTAATAGGAACAGAGACATGGTCTCGTGTAAAATAAACATAGACAGGGTCTAGTGTAATATAAGCAGAGACATGGTCTAGTGTAAAATAAACAGAGTATAAACAGAGACATGGTATAGTGTAATATAAACAGAGACATAGTCTAGTGTAATATAAACAGAGACAGGGTCTAGTGTAATATAAACAGAGACAAAGTATAGTGTAATATAAACAGAGACAGGGTCGAATGTAAAATAAACAGAGATAGGGTCTAGTGTAATATAAACAGAGACATGGTATAGTGTAATATAAACAGAGACATAGTCTAGTGTAATATAAACAGAGACAGGGTCTCGCGTAATATAAACAGAGACAGGGTCTAGTGTAATATAAACAGAGACATGGTCTAGTGTAACATAAACAGAGACAGAGTCTAGTGTAATATAAACAGAGATAGGGTCTAGTGTAATATAAACAGAGACAGGATCTAATCTAATATAAACAGAGACAGGGTCCAGTGGAATGTAAACAGAGATAGGGTCTAGTGTAATATAAACAGAGACAGAGTCTAGTGTAAAATAAACAGAGTTAGAGGCTTGTGTAATATAGACAGAGACAGGGTCTAGTGTAATATAAAGAGAGACAGGTTCTAGTGCAATATAAACAGAGAGAGGGTCGAGTGTCATATCAACAGAGACAGGGTCTAGTGTAATATAAACAGAAACAGGGTCTAGTGTAATATAAACAGAGACAGGGTCTAGTGCAATATAAACAGAGACAGGGTCTAGTGTAATATAAGCAGACAGGGTCTAGTGTAACATAAACAGAGAGAGGGTCCAGTGTAATATAAATAGACAGGTTCTAGTGTAATATAAACAAAGACACGGTCTAGTGAAATATAGACAGAGACAGGGTCTAGTGTAATATAAACAGAGACAGGGTCTAGTTTAATTTAAGCAGAGACATGGTCTAGTGTAATATAAACAGAGACAGGGTCTCGTGTAAAATAAACATAGACAGGTTCTAGTGAAATATAAACAGAGACAGGGTCTAGTTTAATTTAAACAGAGACATGGTCTAGTGTAAAATAAACAGAGTATAAACAGAGACAGTGTCTGGAGTAATATAAACAGAGACAGGGTCTAGTGTAATATAAACAGAGATAGGGTCTAGTGTAATATAAACAGAGACATGGTCCAGTGTAATATAAACAGAGATAGCGTCTAGTGTAATATAAACAGAGACATGGCCTAGTGTAATATAAACAGAAACAGAGTCTAGAGTAATATAAACAGAGATAGGGTCCAGTGTAATATAAACCGAGACAGGGTCTAGTGTAATATAAACAGCGACAGAGTCTAGCCTAATATAAACACACACAGGGTCTAGTGTAATATAAACAGAGACAGTGTCTAGTTTAATTTAAACAGAGACATGGTCTAGTGTAAAATAAACAGAGACAGGTTCTAGAGTAATATAAACAGAGACATGGTGTAGGGTAAAATAAACAGAGTATAAACAGAGAAATGGTCTAGTGTAATAGGAACAGAGACATGGTCTCGTGTAAAATAAACATAGACAGGGTCTAGTGTAATATAAATAGAGACATGGTCTAGTATAAAAAAACAGAGTATAAACAGAGACAGAGTCTAGTGTAATATAAACAGAGATAGGGTCTAGTGTAATATAAACAGAGACAGGATCTAATCAAATATAAACGGAGACAGGGTCCAGTGGAATGTAATCAGAGATAGGTTTTGGTGCAATTTAAACAGATATAGGGCCTAGTGTAATATAAACAGAGACAGAGTCTAGTGTAATATAAACAGAGTTAGGGGCGAGTGTAATATAGACAGAGACAGGGTCCAGTGTAATATAAAGAGAGACAGGGTCTAGTGCAATATAAACAGAGCGAGAGTCTAGTGTAATATAAACAGGGTCAGGGACTAGTGTAATATAACAGAAACAGGGTCTAGTGTAATATAAACAGAGACAGGGTCTTGTGTAATATAAACACAGACAGGGTCTAGAGTAATATAAACAGAGACAGGGTCTAGTGTACTATAAGCAGACAGGGTCTAGTGTAACATAAACAGAGAGAGGGTCTAGTGTAATATAAATAGACAGGTTCTAGTGTAATATAAACAGAGGCATGGTCCAGTGTAATATAGACAGAGACAAGGTCTAGTGTAATATAAACAGAGACAGGGTCTAGTGTAATATAGACAGAGACAGGGTCTAGTGTAATATAAACAGAGACAGGGTCTAGTGTAACATAAACGGAGACAGTGTCTAGTGTAATATAAACAGAGACAGGGTCGAGTTAATTATAAACAGAGACAGGGTCTAGAGTGATATAATCACAGATAGGGTCTAGTGTAACATAAACAGAGACAGGGTCTAGTGTAATATAAACAGAGACAAAGTATAGTGTAATATAAACAGAGACAGAATCTAATGTAACATAAACAGAGATAGGGTCTAGTGTAATATAAACAGAGACAGAGTCTGGTGTAATATAAACAGAGATAGGGTCTTGTGTAATATAAAGAGAGACAGGATCTAATCTAATATAAACAGAGACAGGGTCCAGTGGAATGTAAACAGAGATAGGATTTGGTTTAATTTAAACTGATATAGGGTATAGTGTAATATAAACAGAGTTAGGGGCTAGTGTAATATAGACAGAGACAGGGTCTAGTGTAATATAAAGAGAGACAGGTTCGAGTGTAATATAAACAGAGAGAGGGTCCAGTTTAATTTCAACAGAGACAGGGTCTAGTGTAATATAAACAGAAACAGGGTCTAGTGAAATATAAACAGAGACAGGTTCTAGTGTAATATAATCAGAGAGAGGGTCTAGTGTAACATAAACAGAGACAGGGTCTATTGTAATATAAACAGTGACAGTGTCTAGTGTAATATAAACAGAGACAGCGTCTAGTGTAATATAAACAGAGAGAGGGTCTGTTGTAATATAAACAGAGACAGGGTCTAGTGTAATATAAACAGAGTCAGTGTCTAGTTAATTATAAACAGAGACAGGGTCTAGTGTAATATAAAGAGAGATAGGGCCCAGTGTAATATTAACAGAGACAGCACCTAGTGTAATATAAACAGAGACAGGGTCGAATGTAATATAAACAGAGACATGGTCGAGTGTAATATAAACAGAGACAGAGTCTAGTGTAATATAAACAGAGATAGGTTCTAATCTAATATAAACAGAGACAGGGTCCAGTGGAATGTAAACAGAGATAGGTTTTGGTGTAATTTAAACAGATATAGGGCCTAGTGTAATATAAACAGAGACAGAGTCTAGTGTAATATAAACAGAGTTAGGGGCTAGTGTAATATAGACAGAGACAGGGTCTAGTGTAATAATAAAGAGAGACAGGGTCTAGTGCAATATAAACAGAGAGAGGATCTAGTGTAATATAAACAGGGACAGGGTCTAGTGTAATATAAACAGAGACAGGGTCTTGTGTAATATAAACAGAGACAGGGTCTAGTGTAATATAAACAGAAACAGGGTCTCGTGTAATATAAACAGAGACAGGGTCTTGTGTAATATAAACAGAGACAGGGTCTAGAGTAATATAAACAGAGACAGGGTCTAGTGTAACATAAACAGAGAGAGGGTCTAGTGTAATATAAATAGACAGGTTCTAGTGTAGTCTAAACAGAGGCATGGTCTAGTGTAATAGAGACAGAGACAGGGTCTAGTGTAATATAATCAGAGACAGGGTCTAGTGTAATATAGACAAAGACAGGGTCTAGTGTAATATAAACAGAGACAGGGTCTAGTGTAATATGAACAGAGACAGGGTCTAGTGTAATATAAACAGAGACAGAATCTAGTGTAATATAGACAGAGACAGGGTCTAGTGTAAAATAAACAGAGACAGGGTCTAGTGTAATATAAACAGAGAGGGGGTCTAGTGTAATATAAACAGGGACAGGGTCTAGTGTAATATAAACAGAGACAGGGTCTAGTGTAACATAAACAGAGACAGGGTCTAGTGTAATATAAATAGAGACAGGGTCTTGTTAATTATAAACAGAGACAGGGTCTAGAGTGATATAATCACAGATAGGGTCTAGTGTAACATAAACAGAGACAGGGTCTAGTGTAATATAAACAGAGACAGGGTCCAGTGTAATATAAACAGAGACAGGGTCTGGAGTAATATAAACAGAGACAGGGTCTAGTGAAATATAAACAGAGATAGGGTCTAGTGTAATATAAACAGAGCCAGGGTCTAGTGTAATATAAACAGAGACATGGTCTAGTGTAATATAAACAGAGACAGAGTCTAGTGTAATATAAACAGAGATAGGGTCTAGTGGAATGTAAACAGAGATAGGATTTGGTGTAATTTAAACTGATATAGGGTATAGTGTAATATAAACAGAGTTAGGGGCTAGTGTAATACAGACAGAGACAGGGTCTAGTGTAATATAAAGAGAGACAGGATCTAGTGTAATATAAACAGAGAGAGGGTCCAGTGTAATTTCAACAGAGACAGGGTCTAGTGTAATATAAACAGAAACAGGGTCTAGTGAAATATAAACAGAGACAGGGTCTGGTGTAATATAAACAGAGAGAGGGTCTGTTGTAACATAAACAGAGACAGGGTCTCGTGTAATATAAACAGAGACAGGGTCTGGTGTAATATACACAGAGACAGGGTCTAGTGTAATATAAACAGAAACAGGGTCTAGTGAAATATATACAGACACAGGGTCTAGTGTCATATAAACAGGGACAGAGTCTAGAGTGATATAAACAGAGATAGGTTCTAGTGTAATATTAAGAGAGATAGGGCCCAGTGTCTTATTAACAGAGACAGGGTCTAGTGTAATATAAACAGAGGCATGGTGTAGGGTAAAATAAACAGAGGCAGGGTCCAGAGTAATATAACCAGAGACATGGTCTAGTGTAAAATAAACACAGACAGGCTCTAGTGTAATATAAACAGAGACAGGGTCTAGTGTAATATAAACAGAGACAGAGTCTAGTGTAATATAAACAGAGACAGGGTCTAGTGTAATATAAACAGTTACTGGGTCTAGTGTAATATAAACAGAGACAGGGTCTAGTGTGATATAAACAGTTACTGGGTCTAGTGTAATATAAACAGAGACAGGGTCTGGTGTAATATAAACAGACACAGAGCCTAGTGTAATATAAACAGAGACAGGGTCTAGTGTAATATAAACAGAGACAGTGTCTAGTTAATTATAAACAGAGACAGGGTCTAGAGTGATATAAACAGAGATAGGTTCGGGTGTAATATAAAGAGAGATAGGGCCCAGTGTAATATTAACAGAGACAGGGTCTCGTGTAATATAAACAGAGACAGGGTCTAGTGTAATATAAAAGAGACAGGGTCTAGTGTAAGATAAACAGAGACATGGTCTAGTGTAATATAAACAGAGACATGGTCTCATGTAAAATTAACATAGACAGGGTCTAGTGTAATATAAACAGAGACATGATCTAGTGTAAAATATACAGAGACAGGGTCTAGTGTAATTTAAACAGAGACATGGCCTGATGTAAAATAAACATAGACAGGGTCTAGTGTAATATAAACAGAGACAGAATCTAGTGTAATATAAACAGAGACATGGTCTAGTGTAATATAAAGAGAGACATGGTCAAGTGTAAAATTTTCAGAGACAGAGTCTGGTGTAATATAAACAGAGACAGGGTCTAGTTTAATATAAACAGAGACATGGACTAGTGTAAAATAAACAGAGACAGGGTCTAGAGTAAAATAACCAGAGACATGGTCTAGTGTAAAATAAACACAGACAGGCTCTAGTGTAATATAAACAGAGACACGGTCTAGTGTAATATAAACAGGGGCAGGGTCTAGTGTAATATATAGAGAGACATGGTCTAGTGTAATATTAACAGAGACAGTGTCTAGTTAATTATAAACCGAGACAGGGTCTAGAGTGATATAAACAGAGATAGGTTCTAGTGTAATATAAAGAGAGATAGGGCCCAGTGCAATATAAACAGAGACAGGGTCTAGTGTAATATAAACAGAGACAGGATCTAGTGCAATATAAACAGAGACAGGGTCTGGTGTAATACAAGCAGAGGCATGGTGTAGGGTACACTAAACAGAGACAGGGTCTAGTGTAATATAAACAGAGACAGGGTCTAGTGCAATATAAACAGTGACATGGTCTAGTATAAAATAAACAGAGACAGGGTCTAGTGTAATATAACCAGAGACATGGTCTAGTGTAAAATAAACACAGACAGGCTCTAGTGTAATATAAACAGAGACAGGGTCTAGTGTAACATAAACAGGGGCAGGGTCTAGTGTAATATAAACAGAGACATGGTCTAGTGTAAAATACACAGAGACAGGGTCTAGTGTGATATAAACAGAGACATGGTCGAGTGTAATATAAACAGAGACAGAGTCCAGGGTAATATAAACAGAGACAGGGTCTGGTGTAATATAAACAGAGACAGGGGCCTAGAAATTCAGTTGCGTTCGTCAGCCGTTAGCGCCATAAGAGGGGTAGATTTCGAGTGCTAGGCACTTAGCACCCGGGCGCAGACCGATCTGCGCCTATGCCCAACTTCAGTTGACATTTAGCGCCGGCGCAAAGTGTTTGAGCGCGCTCAGCTGCGTGCGCAACTTATGACGTCATTTCGTCGTGCAACGCCGTTTGTGCGCCCCAAACCGAAACTTCAGTGGCGCCCGCCCAATGTGGGCGTGGCGCTGTTAAAAACTGTGAAGTGGAATGCAGCAGAGGCCCTGCGGGCCTCGGGGAGCACTAATTAAAGGGCACTTAGGCTGAACTATAAAGGGCAGCCATTTTGCTGCAATGACTTTCGTGCTACGGATTTCTGGACAGAGACCAAGGAAGAGACCTTGCTGAATTGGGCCAACATAGGAGAGGTATTTTTGGCTTCTGGCCAGAGCTTGCAAATTTATCTCATTGTGCTTTCACTGTTTGCAAGTATATTATGGGGGTTGCATGGGTTCCAACCCTCAGTTCCAGCATTATGTGCGAAGGGCTCGCAGACGCTGTGTGAGAGGGGCAGCCATGCCTAGACGCAGAGGGGCCATCAGGCATCGGCAACGTAGGCCTTACCCACTCAGGGAATACCGCCAGCAGGTGTCCTATCTCACCATGACTGCCGCGCATTGTGTTAAGAGGCTGCGCTTCAGAAGGGAGGTGGTTGCAGAGATCTGCCAGCTGCTTCACAGAGATCTGCGTCCACAGCTGATGTGCAGGACGTCTCTGTCGGTGGAAGTGAATGTCACGGTGGCTCTGAACTTTTATGCAAGCGGCTCCTTCCAAGCCGCTGCTGGGGACATAGCGAACATCTCCCAGTTCGCAGTGCATCGCTGCATCCGGCAGGTCACCGATGCCCTTTTCGCAAGGAGACACCAATTCATCTCCTTCCCCATGACCCTAGAGAGGCAGGAGCAGCGTGCAGTCGGATTTGCGAGGATCGCTGACTTCCCCATGGTGCAGGGCGCCATTGACTGCACGCATGTGGCTATGCGGGCACCTATCGACAATGCCGAGGATTACCGCAACCGGAAGGGCTACCATTCCCTCAATGTACAGCTGGTGTGTGACCACAGGCAGTGCATCCTAGCTGTCAATGCCCGCTTTCCAGGAAGCAGCCACGATGCATTTATCCTGCGCCAGACTACTGTGGCTGACATGTTCCAGGCACAGCCTCCCCCAAGAGGATGGCTTATCGGGGACAAAGGCTATCCTTTGTGTACATGGCTCATGACCCCGCTCCGCGCGCCCAGGACCCCTGCTGAGGAGGCATACAACGAAAAAGCCATCAAGCCACAAGGAACATCATAGAGCAAACGATTGGCGTCCTCAAGCAATGGTTCCGCTGCCTGGATCATTCCGGCGGATCTCTACAGTATTCGCCGGATAGAGTCTCCCAGTTCGTCGTCGTTTGCTGCATGCTGCACAACCTGGCTATCCGCAGGACTCAGGCACTGCCACCTCACGTTGGACCACCACCTCAGGAGGACGAGCAGGAGGACCATGAGGAGGAGGAGGAGGAGGAGGAGGAGTACCAGCCCAGGAGGGAGCCACAAGGTCCAAGGGCCGTCCGTCGGCGGCTTATTGAACGACACTTCTAGGCCCCCTGTCAGGGAATGGCTTGTGGCAATGAACGCACCTGAATGCAGCCGCTCCGCAAGCCCTCAGCCGGTTAACGCAACAACCACTTGAAACATCACACATGGACAAGCTGAATAAATAAAAAGCTTTATTTAACAAACCCAGGGCCCTTCCCACATGAAACCCAAAAACAGACAAGAACCCCAAAAAACAGTCAAAAACATATCTCACTCCCACAACCTGGGGAGGCATAACAAAACTTGTCCATCCAAATGGCCTTCATCCTCGGCCTTACCAAGACAAACCCCCCCATACAGAACACAAACACCCCCATATAAAAAAACATTTGCCTTCATCTTCGGCCTTACCAAAACCCCCCCCCCCATATAGAACACAAACACCCCCATATAAAAAAACATTTGCCAACACACTCTACTTTGTGTGCCGAGAGGGCGAGTCCTCGTCCAGGCTTTTCCGGCCCCTGGCCGACCTGCTGCTCCGCCTCAACCTGGGCCCTGTGGGTGTTGCAAGGCTGGGGGAAGGCTCCTGAGGGGCACAAAGCGTGACATCAGATGCCCTTGGGGTTCGGCCTAGACGAGCTCCGGCCCTGGAGGGGCCGGCTGCTGACTGCTGCAGCTGTGGCTGGGCAGCATCAGTCTCTCCAGCAGCTCGTCGCAGCTTTGCTGGGGGCGTGGCAGTGGCGGCTGCAGCAATGGGGGCAAGCTGGCTGATGCCAGGCGCTCGCTGGTTGCCAGAGACACTGGCACTCGGCCGGGCTGGCACTGCAGCAAGCGCAGCAATCTGGTGAAGCAGCAGCGGGTGCCCTGGCGATGCGTCCGTGACACAGCGAGTGTGGCAGCAGTGAGTGCCCGTACTGCCCTGGTCTGTGCCCGCATCAGACCAGCCAGTGACTGCACGGCACCACTCATCAACTCTGCACTCGCTGCCTGTGCTGCCCTGAAATCAGCCCGACTCTCGTCCTGTGATGCCCTGAATTCTTCGTGACCCCTGGCCTGTGCTGCCCCGAATTGTTCGTGACCCCTGGCCTGTGCTGCCGCGAGTTCTTCTAAACCCCTAGCCTGTGAGGCCCCGAAATCGGCCACACTATGAGCCAGGGATTCAATGGCCTCAGGCAACCGTCCCACAACCCCCATGAACTCGATGTGCCGACGATCCGAGTCCGCGGACATTTGATCAAGGAGGCGCACCTACTGGGCGAGGACCGTCTCCGGACTGGAGGCCGGACTCTCCCTCTGGGGAGAAGGCTGCCGAGCTGCCCGACCCTTCCCGCGTGGCTGGACGCCACTGGGCCCAGCAACTGCACTCCCCTGCAACACTTCCCCCCTCTGGGGAGAAGGCCGCCGAGCTGGCCGACCCTTCCCGCATGGCAGGATGCCACTGGGCACAGGAGTTACACTCCCCTGCAAAACTTCCCCCCTCTGGGGAGAAGGCAGCCGTGCTGCCCGACCCTTCCCGTGTGGCTGGACGCCACTGGGCACAGGAGCTACACCCCCCTGCAACACTTTCCCCTGGCTCTCCTCCAGGCAAGACGTGTCCCCTCCATTGCCATCCCCTGGCGCGGATGAGGGTTCCCCCGATGTGCCGCCTTCCTCTTGCTCCTCATCGTCCTCCTCTTCCGAGGGACTGACACTCACAGCCTCAGGGACCTCCTCCTCACCAGCTGAAAGCAGGAAGGCACAAGAGTAGCTTTAGAGTGAGGACAGGGTGTCAGCGAGGGAGGCATGAGTGGTGGCATTATGCGCATTGGTCGGACAGTGGCAAAGGATGTAGATCTGAAGCGCAAGGGGAACGAGAGAGGTCCAAACGCTCATGTCCTTACCATTGGGGCCCAGCACAGGGTCGGCATCTCCAATTGCAATGGGGCCAATCACCCGGGCACCCATGAGTCGACCCACGCGCTCCTCCAGGTCACTGTGCTCCTGGAACTGGGCACGGCCTCCCCCGGTGACAGTCCGGCCCTTCAGATTCTGGGCCAGCTTGGCCTGCAAGAGAAAGGACGGCCTCTAAGTACAGTGTGGTGCCCTGTTGTTGTGTGCACTGCCTCCCATGGTGGAATAGCTTGGCCAGTGTGGTGCCCTGTTGTTGTGTGCACTGCCTCCCATGGTGGAATAGCTTGGCCAGGGTGGTGCCCTGTTGTTGTGTGCACTGCCTCCCATGGTGGAATAGCTTGGCCAGTGTGATGCCCTGTTGTTGTGTGCACTGCCTCCCATGGTCGAATAGCTTGGCCAGTGTGTAAAGTGCAGAAAGTGCTATTGATGTTCATGCCAGTGCCATAGCTGCTGGAGGAGGGCTGGCCATTAGGCCTTTGAGGTCCCTTTGCCCATAATGTGAGGTGCACATGCAAGGATGAGGAGGACAATGGAAAGGGTACTCACCCTGACAACCCGAGTCAGGTCATTAAACTTTTTCCGGCATTGGTCACCAGTCCTGGGGACATCGCTGTTGGCTGTGACCCTCTGGGCGATTTCCCTCCAGGCTCTCCTGTACAGCCTCTTGGGAGCCTTCTTGCCACTGTCCGGGCACAAGATATCTCTTCTCTTCTCCAAACCCCTAAGCAGCACCTTCAAATCATGGGCAGAGAAGCGCTGCGCTCGCTCACGGGCCCTCTGCATCGTTGCTGGTGCTATTTCTCTCCAGCAGCAGTGTTTAGGCCTAGCTGGAGGGCTGCAGTATCCAGGGCGTGGCAGCAGACCAAGTCGACCCTTCCCCCTTTAAGAGCTGGCCGGCGCCAGGGTGTCTGCTGTCAATCAAAACATGACCGCACCTGCGCTGCGCCCGGCCTCAGCGGTATCAGTCTGCATCGCCGGCTTAGCGCCTAAAGATAGGGGTGCAACGCCAGTTTTAGCACTCGAGCAAACTCCTTGGCCAAAGCTACTGAATATCGGCGAAGTGGCCTCCACTTTCCGGCGGGCGAAAACTTTAGCGCCCGCCCGACTTTACCGCCCCAAAAGTGGCTATACTGAATTTCTAGGGCAGGGTCTAGTGAAATATAAACAGAGATAGGATCTAGTGTAATATAAACAGAGACAGGGTCTAGTGTAATATAAACAGAGACAAAGTCTAGTGTAATAAAAACGAGACAGAGTCTAATGTAACATAAACAGAGATAGGGTCTAGTGTAATATAAACAGAGACAGGGTCTAGTGTAAAATACACAGAGATAGGATCTAGTGTAATATAAACAGAGACATGGTCTAGTGTAATATAAACAGAGACAGAGTCTAGGGTAATATAAACAGAGACAGGGTCTGGTGTAATATAAACAGAAACAGGGTCTAGTGAAATATAAACAGAGACATGGTCTAGTGTAAAATACACAGAGACAGGGTCTAGTGTAATATAAACAGAGACATGGGCCTAGAAATTGAGTTTGCGCTGCGCCGGGGCTTAACGCCAGAAATTTAGCACCGGTGCTAAGTCGCGCTGCACGCGCCAAAAATTCAGTAGCACCGCGCCCAAACGGCTGCCGGCACTACTGAAGGCTGTTTGCGCCTGAAAACTGGCGCTACGCGCCGCATTGCGGCGCTATTCCGGCGCTGCGGCGCCCGATGCGTTGCGGCAGGCTCGGGAAGTGCAGGCCTCCTCCTTCAGTTAAGGAGGAGCTGCCTGCACCCGCCCGCTGGCCGGTTAACTCGCCACAAAAATGAGCCCGGCACCTCGGGGAAGTGCCGGGCTCGCAGCCGAGAAGCATCTGTTCCGCGGGGGGGGTGGTGGGGGAGTCCGGGGAGGGAGGTGCGGGCAGGCGGCCGGCGGGGAAAGCGGCCGGCCGCCGCTCCACCTTTATGCGCCGGCGCAAAGTCGTGTAAGACTCTGTTGCCAGAGTCTTAGTTGCGGCTGCCACGGGCGAGGCGGCCGCAACTGAATTTCGGCGCTGGGGCCCGTCACCACGGCAACCGGGACGCTGCGCACACCGATGACGTCATCGGTGCCGGCGCAGCGCTACCGGTGTAACGCCGATGTTGGGCCCTAGTCAATTTCAAAACCGGCTGTAAGTCCAGCGCAATGCCCTCAAGAGCCGCAAAATGGGCGCTAAGCCCACTCAATTTCTAGGCCATGGTCTAGTGTAAAATACACAGAGACAGGGTCCAGTGTAATATAAACAGAGACATGGTCTAGTGTAAGATAAACAGAGACAGAGTCTAGGGTAATATAAACAGAGACAGGGTCTGGTGTAATATAAACCGAGACAGGGTCTAGTGAAATATAAACAGAGACAGGGTCTAGTGTAATATAAACAGAGACAGGGTCTAGTGTAATATAAACAGAGACAAAGGCCTAGAAATTCAGTATAGCCAGTTTTGGGGCAGAAAAGTCAGGCGGCCGGTAAAGTTTGCGCCCAGCGCAAAGTCGAGGTCACTTCGCCGATATTCAGTAGCTTCGCACTATCGGCTGAAAATTCAGTAGCCTTAGCGCCTCATTTGAGGCGCTAGAGGGCCTTGCGCTGGAGTTATGGCCAGTAGTGAAATTCCCTGGGGCCCTAAATCGGCGTTGCTCCGGTAGCGCTGCGCCGGCACCGATGACATCATCGGTGTGCGCAGCGTCCCGGTTGCCGTGGTAACCCGCCCGAACTCCGAAATTGAGTTGCGGCCGCCTCGCCCGTGGCAGCCGCAACCAGCGTTTTGTCAGAGGTGCCTTACTGCAGTTAGCGCCGGCGCATTAAAGGCCCCGCGGCGGCCGGCCGCTTTCCCGCCGGCCGCCTGCCCGCAGCTCCCTCCCCGGACTTCTCTCCCCCCCGCCCCCCGGAACAGATGCAAGCCCGGCACTTGTCCGTGGTGCCGGGCTCATTTTTAAGCAGATTTGCGCGGGCTGCGGCCGGGTGCAGGCAGCTCCTCCTTAATGGAAGGAGGAGGCCTGCACTTCCCCAGCCTGCTGCACCGCATCGGGTGCCGCAGCGCCGGAATTGCGGCGCGAAACGGCAGTTAGCGCCCTTTTCCAGGCGCTAAGACCCTTCAGTAGCGCCGGCAGCCGTTTGGGCGCGGCGCCACTGAATTTTTGGCGCGCGCAGGGGACTTAGCGCCGGCACTAATTTCCGGCGCTAAAGCCCTGGCTAAGCCAAAACCCAATTTCTAGGCCTAAGAGTTTGCTCGAGCGCTAAAACTGGCGTTACACAACTATCTTTAGGCGCAAAGCCGGCGGTACTGAGCTAAGCCGCCGAGGCCGGGCGCAGCGCAGGTGCGGTCATTTCTTGATTGACAGCAGACACCCTGGCGCCGGCCAGCTCTTAACGGGGGAAGGGTCGAGTTCTTCTGCTGCCACGCCCTGGACACTGCAGCCCTCCAGCTAGGCCTAAACACTGCTGCTGAACAGAAATAGCGCCGGGAAAGATGCAGAAGGCCCGTGAACGAGCGCAGCGCTTCACTGGCCATGATTTGAGGGTGCTGGTTAAGGCTTTGGAGAGGAGACACAAACTCTTGTTCCCGGACAGTGGCAAGAAACCTACCACCAGCGTCTAGAGGAAAGCCTGGAGGGAGGTCACCCACAGGGTCACATCCAACAGTGAGGTCCCCAGGACTGGTGTCCAATGCCGGAAAAAATTCAATGACCTCACAAGGATTGTCAGGGTGAGTGCCCTTTCCAGTGTCCTCCTCATCCTTGCATGTGCACCTCACATTATGGGCAAAGGGACCTAAAAGCCCTAGTGGCCAGCCCTCATGCAGCAGCTATGGGACTGGCATGAACATCAATTGCACATTCTGCACTTTACACACTGGCCAAGCTATTCGACCATGGGAGGCAGTGCACACAAGATAAGGGCACCACACTGGCCAAGCTATTCGACCATGGGAGGCAGTGCACACAAGCTCAGGGCACCACACTGGCCAAGCTATTCGACCATGGGAGGCAGTGCACACAAGATCACGGCACCACACTGGCCAAGCTATTCGACCATGGGAGGCAGTGCACACAAGATCACGGCACCACACTGTACTTAGAGGCCGTCCTTTCTCTTGCAGGCCAAGCTGGCACACAATCAGAAGAGCCGGACTGTGACCGGGGGAGGCGGTCCCCAGATCCAGCAGCTCAGTGACCTTGAAGACCGCGTGGGTAGCCTCATGGATGCCCGGGTGATTGGCCCCGTTGCATCTGGAGATGCCGACCCTGTTCTGGGCACCAATGGTAAGGACATCACCTTTTCGACCTCTCTCGTCCCACTTGCGCTTCCGATCTACATCCTTTGCCACTGTCCGACCAATGCGCTGAAAGCCACCACTCATGCCTCCCTCGCTGATGCCCTGTCCTCACTCTAAAGCTACTCTTGTGCCTTCCTGCTTTCAGATGGTGAGGAGGAGGTCCCTGAACTTGCCAGTGACAGCCCCTCAGAAGAGGAGGTGGAGGAGGAGGAAGAGGAAGAGCAAGGTGGCCCATCAGGGGAACCCTCAGCCGCGCCAGGGGATGCCAATGGAGGGGACACGTCTTCCCTGGAGAACAGCCAGGGGGAAGTGTCGCAGGGGAGTGTAGCTCCTGTGCGCAGTGGCGTGCAGCAATGCGGTAAGGGTCGGCCAGCTCGGCGGCCTTCTTCCCAGAGGAGGTTAGGGTCGCAGGGGAGTGTAGTTGCTGGGCCCAGTGCTATCCAGCAACGCGGGAAGGGTCGGCCAGCTCGGCGGCCTTCTCCCCAGAGGGAGAGTCCGGCCTCCAGTCTGGAGACGGTCCTCGCCAAGGAGGTGCGCCTCCTCGATCAAATGTCCGTGGACTCGGATCGCCAGCACACCGAGTTCATGGGGGTTGTGGCACGGTTGCCTGAGGCCATCGAGTCCCTGGCTCATAGTGTGGCCGATTTCGGCGCCTCACAGGCCAGGAGTTTCGAACAATTCGAAGCAGCACAGACCGCGAGTCGGGCAGAATTCGGGGCAGAGCAGTCCGCGAGTCGGTCCGATTTCGGGGCAGAGCAGTCCGCGAGTCGACAGGTGATCAGTGGTGCCATGCAGTCACTGGCTGGTCTGATGTGGGCACAGACCAGGGCAGTACGGGCACTCACTGCTGCCACACTCGCTGTGTCAGCCAGGCATCGCCAGGGCACCCGCCGCGCTGCATCAGCACAGCGGTCTGTCCTTCAGCAGATTGCTGCGCATGCTGCAGTGATGGCCCGGGCGAGTGCCAGTGTCTCAGGTGAGCAGCGAGCACCTGCCATCAGCCAGCTTGCCCCCATTCCTGCAGCCGCCACTGCCACTCCCCCAGTGGAGCTGCGACGAGCTGCTGGAGAGCCTGCTGCTGCCCAGCCACAGCTGCAGCAGTCACCAGCCGGCCCCTCGAGGACCAGAGCTCATCTAGGCAGACCCCCAAGGGCATCTCCCGTCACGCCATGTCACTGGGCACACTTTGAGGAGGAGCAGCAGGGCGGCCAGGGGCCGCAAACGGCTGGTCAAGGAATCGCCCTCGCGGGCCACAAAGTAGAGGGTGTGGGCAAATGTGTTTTTATATGGGGATGGTTGTTTTGTTTATGGGGATGGTTGTTTTGTTTATGGGGATGGTTGTTTTGTTTATGGGGATGGTTGTTTTGTTTATGGGGATGGTTGTTTTTGTAAGGCCGAGGATGAAGGCCATTTTTGTGGAAATGTTTTGTTATTCCTCCCCAGGTTGTGGGAGTGAGTCATGTGTTTGACTGTTTTTTGGGGGTCTTGTCTGTTTTTGGGTTTCATGTGGGAAGGGCCCTGAGTTTGTTCAATAAAGCATTTTATTTATTCAGCTTGTCCATGTTTGATGTTTCAAGTGGTTGTTGCCTTAACCGGCTGAGGGCTTGCGGAGCGGCTGCATTCAGGTCCCTTCATTGCCACAAGCCATTCCCTGACAGGGGGCCTAGAAGTGACGTTCAATAAGCCGCCGACGGGCGGCCCTTGGACCTTGTGCCTCCCTCCTGGGCTGGTACTCCTCCTCCTCCTCCTCCTCCTCCTCATGCTCCTCCTGCTCCTCCTCCTGAGGTGGTGCTCCAGCGTGAGGTGGCAGTGCCTGAGTCCTGCGGATAGCCAGGTTGTGCAGCATGCAGCAGACGACCATGACCTGGGAGACTCTCTCCGGCGAATACTGCAGAGATCCTCCGGAACGATCCAGGCAGCGGAACCATTGCTTGAGGACACCAATCGTTTGTTCTATGATGTTCCTAGTGGCTTGATGGCTTTCATTGTATGCCTCCTCAGCAGGGGTCCTGGGCGCGCGGAGCGGGGTCATGAGCCAGGTACACAAAGGATAGCCTTTGTCCCCGATAAGCCATCCTCTTGGGGGAGGCTGTGCCTGGAACATGTCAGCCACAGTAGTCTGTCGCAGGATAAAGGCATCGTGGCTGCTGCCTGGAAAGCAGGCATTGACAGCTAGGATGCGCTGCCTGTGGTCACACACCAGCTGTACATTGAGGGAATGGTAGCCCTTCTGGTTGCGGTAATCCTCGGCATTGTGGATAGGTGCCCACAAAGCCACATGCGTGCAGTCAATGGCGCCCTGCACCATGGGGAAGCCCGCTGTTCTCGCAAATCCCACTGCATGCTGCTGCTGCTTCTCCAGGGTCATGGGGAAGGAGATGAATTGGTGTCTCCTTCTGAAAAGGGCATTGGTCACCTGGCGGATGCAGCAATGCACGGCGAACTGGGATATGTTAGCAATGTCCCCAACAGCGGCTTGGAAGGAGCCGCTTGCATAGAAGTTCAGAGCCACCGTGACCTTCACTTCCACCGACAGAGACGTCCTGCAACTCAGCTGTGGACGCAGATCTCTGTGAAGCAGATGGCAGATCTCTGCAACCACCTCCCTTCTGAAGCGCAGCCTCCTAACACACTGCGCAGCAGGCATGGTGAGATAGGACACCTGCTGTCAGTATTTCCTGAGTGGGTAAGGCCTAGGTTGCGGACGCCTGTTGCCCCCTCTGCGTCTAGCCAGGGCTGCCCCTCTCCCACAGCGTCTGCGAGCCCTTCGCACATAATGCTGAAACTGAGGGTTGGCACCCCATGCAGCCCCCATAATATACTGGCAAACAATGACCTCACAATGAAGGCGAATTGCCAAGCTCTGGCCTGAAGCCAAAAATACCTCTCCTATGTTGGGCCAAAGCAGTAAGCTCTCTTCCTTGGTCTCTGTCCAGAAATCCGTTGCACAAGAGTGATTGCTGCAAAATGGCTGGCCTTTATAGTTCAGGGTAAGTGCCCTTTAATTAGCGCTCCCCGAGGCCCGCATGGCCTCTGCTGCGTTCCAGTTCACAGTTCTTAGGAGCGCCACGCCCACATTGGGCAGGCGCGACTGAAGTTCCGGATTGGGGCGCACAATGGGCGTTGCACGAGGAAATGACGTCATAATCTGCGCGCGCAGCTGAGCGCGCGCAAACACTTTGCGCCGGCGCTAAATGTCTACTGAAGTTGGGCGTAGGTGCAGATCACCCTGCGCCCGGCCGCTAAGTGCCTAGCGCTCGAGATCTACTCCTCCTAAGGCGCTAATGGCTGGCGCACGCAACTGAATTTCTAGGCCAAAGTCTAGTGTAATAAAAACGAGACAGAGTCTAATGTAACATAAACAGAGATAGGGCCTAGTGTAATATAAACAGAGACAGGATCTAGTGTAATATAAACAGAGACAGGGTCTAGTGTAATATAAACAGAGACAGGTTCTAGTGTAATATAAACAGAGACAGGGTCTATTTAATTATAAACAGAGACAGGGTCTAGAGTGAAATAAACAGAGATAGGGTCAAGTGTAATATAAACAGAGACAGGGTCTAGTGTAATATAAAAAAGACAGGCCTAGAAATTCAGTTGCGTGCGCCAGCCGTTAGCGCCTTAGGAGGAGTAGATCTCGAGCGCTAGGTGCTTAGCGACAGGGCGCAGCGCGATCTGCGCCTCCCCCCAACTTCAGTAGACATTTAGCGCCGGCGCAAAGTCTTTGTGCGTGCTCAGCTGCGCGTGCAGATCATGACGTCATTTCCTCATACAACGCCCTTTGGGCGCCCCAAACCGGAACTTCAGTTGCGCCGCCCCATTGTGCACCTGGCGGCCCTAAGGACTGTGGAGTGGAACGGTGCACAGCCGATGCGGGCCGCGGGGAGCGCAAATTAAAGGGCACTTCCCCTGCACTATAAAGGCCAGCCATTTTGCAGCACTCACTCTTTTGAGACGGTTTTTTGGAGAGAGACCAAGGTAGAGAGCTTACTGCCTTGGCCCCACACTAGGACAGGTATTTCTGGCTTCAGGCCACAGCTTTGTAATTCTCTTTGCCTTCATTGAGATTTCATTGTTTGCCAGCATATTATGGGGGCTGTCAACACTGGCTTTCAGCATTACGTCCAAAGGGCTCACAGACGCCGTGAGACAGTGGCAGCCCTGGCTAGATGCAGAGGGGGCAACAGGCGTCGGGCAGGGACGCCTTACCCACTCAGGGTATACCGCCAGCAGTTCTCCTATGTCAACATGTCTGACGAGCAGTGTGTTAGGAGGCTGCGATTCAGAAGGGAGGCGGTCACAGAGATCTGCCAGCTGCTTCACAGAGATCTCCGGCCACAGCTGAGGTGCAGGACATCTCTGTCGGTGGCAGTGAAGGTGACGGTGGCTCTGAACTTCTATGCCACCGGCTCCTTCCAATCCGCTGCTGGGGACATTGCTAACATCTCCCAGTTCGCTGTGCATTGCTGCATCCGCCAGGGGACCAATGCCCTTTTCAGAAGGAGATGTCAATTCATCTCCTTCCCCATGACCCTGGAGAAGCAGCAGCAGCGTGCAATGGGATTTGCAAGATTAGCGGACTTCCCCATGGTGCAGGGCGCCATTGACTGCACGCATGTGGCTTTGCGGGCACCGCTGGAGAATGCCGAGGATTACCGCAACCGGAAGGGCTACCATTCCCTCAATGTACAGCTGGTGTGTGACCACAGGCAGCGCATCCTAGCTGTCAATGCCTGCTTTCCAGGCAGCAGCCACGATGCCTTTATCCTGCGACAGACAACTGTGGCTGACATGTTCCAGGCACAGCCTCACCCAAGAGGATGGCTTATCGGGGACAAAGGCTATCCTTTGTGTACCTGGCTCATGACCCCGCTCCGCGCGCCCAGGACCCCTGCTGAGGAGGCATACAACGAGAGCCATCAAGCGACCAGGAACATAATCGAACAAACAATTGGCATCCTGAAGCAACGGTTCCGCTGCCTGGATCGTTCCGGCGGAGCCCTGCAGTATTCGCTGGAGCGAGTCTCCCATTTCGTCGTCGTTTGCTGCATGCAGCACAACCTGGCTATCCGCAGGACTCAGGCACTGCCACCTCAGGTTGGAGCACCACCTCAGGAGGAGGAGCAGGAGGAGCAGGAGGAGGAGGAGCAGGAGGACCAGCACAGGAGGGACGCACAAGGTGCAAGGGCCACCCGTCGGCGGCTTATTGAACGTAGGTTCTAGGCCCCCTGTCAGGGAATGGCTTGTGCCAATGAAAGAACATGAATGCAGCCGCTCCGCAAGCCCTCAGCCGGTTAAGGCAACCAAAACTTCAATGTTCAAACATGGACAATATGAATAAGGAAAATTGTTTATTGCACAAACTCAGAGCCCTTCCCACATGAAAAACAAAAACAGAAAAACCCCCCAAAAAACATTCAGACACATTACTCGCTCCCACAACCTGGAGAGGATTAAAAAAAGTGTGAAACAAAAATGGCCGTCATCCTCGGCCTTCGTAAAAAACAAACATCACAGCCTTGGCCTTCAAACAACTCACATCAAATTCTCGGCCTCCAAAACCAAACACAACTGGGCACACATTCTACTCTTTGGCCCGCGAGGGCGATGCCTTTGGCATCTTTGTGTGGCCCCTGCCCACCCTGCTGCTCCTCCTCAAAGTGAGCCCAGTGGCTGCAGCAAGGCTGGGGGAAGGCTCCTGAGGGGCACATGGCGTGACGGCAGATGCCCTTGGGGGTCGGCCTAGACGAGCTCTGGCCCTCGAGGGGCCGGCTGGTGACTGCTGCAGCTGTGGCTGGGCAGCATCAGTCTGTCCAGCAGCTCGTGGCAGCTCCACTGGGGGAGTGGCAGTGGCGGCAGCAGGAATGGGGGCAAGCTGGCTGATGGCAGGCGCTCGCTGGTCGCCTGAGACACTGGCACTCGCCCGGGCCAGCACTGCAGCATGCGCAGCAATCTGCTGAAGGACAGACCACTGTGCTGCTGCAGCACGGCGGGTGCCCTGGCGATGCCTGGCTGACGGAGCGACTGTGGCAGCAGTTAGTGCCCGTGTTGCCCTGGTTTGTGACCGCATCAGACCAGCCAGTGACTGGACGGCACCACTGATCATTTGGCTACTAGCGGCCTGAGCTGCCCCGACTTCCTCCAGACTCCTGGCCTGAGCTGCCCCGAATTGCTCCAGACTCCTGTCCAGAGCTGCCCCGAATTGCTGCAGACTCCTGTCCAGAGCTGCCCCGAATTGCTGCAGACTTCTGGCCTGTGATGCCCCGAATTGCTCCAGACTTCTGGCCTGTGATGCCCCGAATTCCTTGACACACTTCGCCAATGACTCTATGGCATCAGGCATCTGTGCCACTACCCCCATGAGCTCCGTGTGCCTGCGCTCCGAGTCGACCGCCATTTCCTCGAGGAGGCGCACCTCCTCTGCGCTGACCGTCGCCAGACTGGAGGCCACACTCACCCTCTGGGGAGAAGGCCGCCAAGCTTCCCCACCCCTCCCGCGTTGCTGCAGGCTGCTGGGCCCAGGACCTGCACTCCCCACCGACCCTTCCCCCAGGCTCCCCTCCAGGGAAGACGTGTCCCCTACATCGCCATGGGTTGGCACGGCTAAGGGTGCCACTGATGGCCCGCCTTCCTCTTCCTCCTCCTCTTCCTCCTCCTCTTCCTCCTCCTCCTCCGATGAGGGGCTGACACTAACAGCTTTGGGGACATCCTCCTCACCTGGCGCCTCACCATCTGAAAGCAGGAAGGCAAAAGAGTAGCTTTTGAGTGAGGACAGGGCATCTGCGAGGGAAGCATGAGTGGTGCCATTCACCGCATTGGTCAGACAGTGGCAAAGGATGTTGATCTGATGCGCAAGTGGAACGAGAGAGGTCCAAAAGGTCATGTCCTTACCATTGGTGCCCAGAACAGGGGCGGCATCTCCAGTGGCAACGGGGCCAATGACACGGACTCCCATGATGCGCTCCACGCGCTGGTCTAGTTCGGTCAGCTCCTGGTGCCGAGGACCGCCTCCCCCGGTGGCAAGCTGGCTACGCTTATTGTTAGCCAGCTTGGCCTGCAAGAGAAAGGATGGCCTCTAAGTACGGTGTTTAGCCCTGATCTTGTCTGCACAGCCTCCCATGGTGGAATAGCTTGCACAGTGTGTAAAGTGCAGAATGTGCAATTGATGGTCATGCCAGTCCCATAGCTGCGGGATGAGGGCTAGCCATTAGGGCTTTCAGGTCCCTTTGCCCATAATGTGAGGTGCACATGCAAGGATGAGGAGGAAAGTGGAAAGGGTACTCACCCTGACAATCCTAGTGAGGTCATTAAACTTCTTCCTGCATTGTACAGGAGTCCTGCCAACCACACTGTTGGATGTCACCCTGTTGGAGACATCCCTCCAGGCTTTGTGGAAGACGCTGGTCACCGGTTTCTTGCCAGTGTCTGGAAACAAAATATGGCGTCTTCGCTCCACAGCGTGAACCAGCAGCCTCAGGTCAGCTTCTGTAAAGCGCTGCGCTCTTTCCCGGGCCTTCTGCATCGTCCTGGTCGCTAAATAGGTGCAGCAGCAGTGCTCAGGCCTAGCTGGAGGGCTGCAGTGTCCAGGGCGTGGCAGCCAAACAACTCGACCCTTCCCCCTTTAAGAGATGGCCGGCGCCAGCGTGTCTGCCGTCAATCAACAAATGACCGCACCTGCGCTACGCCCGGCCTCGGCGCTATCGCTCAGCACCGATGGCTTTGCGCCTAAAGATAGTCGTGCATCGCCAGTTTTAGCGCTGCAGCAACCTCTTAGGGCGATGCAACTGAATATCGGCGAAGTGGCCTCGACTTTGCGCCGGGCGCAAACTTCAGCGGCCGCCCGACTTTACCGCCCCAAAAGTGGCGATACTGAATTTCTAGCCCAAAGGGTCTAGTGTAATATAAACAGAGGTTGGTGTAGGGTAAAATAAACAGAGACAGGGTCTAGTGTAATATGAACAGAGATATGGTCTCGTGTAAAATTAACATAGACAGGGTCTAGTGTAATATAAACAGAGACATGGTCGAGTGTAAAATAAACAGAGACAGGGTCTAGTGTAATATAAACTGAGACATGGTCTCGTGTAAAATAAACATAGACAGGGTCTAGTGCAATATAAACAGATATAGGGTCTAGTGTAATATAAACAGAGATAGGGTCCAGTGTAATATAAACAGAGACAGGGTCTAGTGAAATATAAACAGAGATAGCGTCTAGTGTAATATAAACAGAGACAGGGTCTAGTGTAACATAAACAGAGACAGAGTCTAGTGTAATATAAACAGAGACAGGGTCTAGTGTAATATAAACAGATACAGAGTCTAGTGTAATATAAACAGAGACAGGGTCTAGTGTAATATAAACAGAGACAGGGTCTAGTGAAATATAAACAGAGATAGCGTCTAGTGTAATATAAACAGAGACAGGGTCTAGTGTAACATAAACAGAGACAGGGTCTAGTGTAATATAAACAGAGACAGGGTCTAGTTAATTATAAACAGAGACAGGGTCAAGAGTGATATAAACAGAGATAGGGTCTAGTGTAATATAAACAGAGACAGGGTCTCGTGTAATATAAACAGAGACAGGGTCTAGTGTAATATAAACAGAGACAGGGTCTAGTGTAATAAAAACAGAGACAGGTTCTAGTTAATTATAAACAGAGACAGGGTCTAGAGTGATCTAAACAGAGATAGGATCTAGTGTAATATAAACAGAGACAGGGTCTAGTGTAATATAAACAGCGACAGGGTCGAGTGTGACATAAACAGAGACAGGGTCTAGTGTAATATAAACAGAGACAGGGTCTAGTTAATTATAAACAGAGACAGGGTCTAGATTGATATAATCACAGATAGGGTCTAGTGTAACATAAACAGAGACAGGGTCTAGTGTAATACAAACAGAGATAGGGTCCAGTGTAATATTAACAGAGACAGGGTCGAGAGTGATATAAACAGAGATAGGGTCTAGTGTAATATAAACAGAGACAGGGTCTAGTGTAATATAAATTGAGACAGGGTCTAGTGTAATATAGACAGAGACAGGGTCTAGTGTAATATAAACATAAACAGGGTCTAGTGTAATATAAACAGAGAAAGGGTCTAGTGTAATATAAACAGAAACAGGATCTATTGCAATAAAAACAGAGACAGGGTCTAGTTTTAAAAAATACAGAAACAGGGTCTAGTTTAATATAAACAGAGACAGGGTCTAGTTAATTATAAACAGAAACAGGGTCTAGAGTGATATAAACAGAGATAGGGTCCAATGTAATATAAAAAGAGACAGGGTCTAGTGTAATATAAACAGACACAGGGTCTAGTGTAAAATAAACAGAGACAGGGTTTTGTTTAATTTAAGCAGAGACAGGGTCTAGTGTAATATAAAGAGAGACAGGGTCTAGTGTAATATAAACAGAGACAGGGTCTAGTGTAATATAAACAGAGACATGGTCTAGTGTAATATAAACAGAGACATGGTCTATTGTAATATAAACAGAGACAGTGTCTAGTGTAATACAAACAGAGACAAAGCATAGTGTAATATAAACAGAGACAGAGTCTAGTGTAACATAAACAGAGATAGGGTCTAGTGTAATACAAACAGAGACAGGATCGAATCCAATATAAACAGAGACAGGGTCCAGTGGAATGTAAACAGAGATAGGATTTGGTGTAATTTAAACAGATATAGGCCTAGAAATTCACTTTGGGGTGCCCAGCTCGCCTGGGCGCCGGAATTACCGCTGCGCGCGGAGCCACTTGCGACAGCGGGAAATTCAGTTTCAGTGCCCCAAGTGGAAGCCGGCCGCTAAACAACGGTTTCGGCGCCCCGTTTGGGGCGCTGAAACTGAATATCGGCGTGTAAGGTGCCGCAGCGCCACCCGCTGCGGCACGGCAGCCTGCGGTACTGCAGTCCTTCCTCACATTCTTAAGGGGGAGGTGCCTGCAACAGGGCGATCCCCGCTCGCGAGTGCCGGCAAATGAGCCCGGCACCAAGGAGAAGTGCCAGGCTCTCTGGAAACAGCCGGAAATGCCGCGGGGGGGCCGGTGTAGGAGGCCGGGAAAGGAGGTGCGGGCAGGCGGCCGCCGAAAAAGCGGCCGGCCGCACCTCCACCTTAACTCACCCACTACCGGCACAGGTAGACCCCGTGTACCGGTCGCTGTTTGCGGCCGGCGCGGGGGTGGCGGCGGCAACCAAATATGGCCAGCGGGGCGATAGCGGGGCACTGCGCACACCGATTTCGGCCTAGAAATTGAGTTTTGGCTTAGCCAGGGCTTTAGCACCGGAAGTTAGTGCCGGCGCTAAGTCCCCCTGCGCGCGCCAAAAATTCAGCAGGGCCGCGCCCAAACGGCTGCCGGCGCTACTGAAGGGTCTTTGCGGCGGTAAATCGACGATAACTGCCGTTTCGCGCCGCAATTCCGGCGCTGCGGCACCCGATGCGGTGCGGCAGGCTCGGGAAGTGCAGGCCTCCTCCTTCCCTTAAGGAGGAGCTGCCTGCACCCGGCCGCGGCCCGCGAAAATCTTTTTAAAAATGAGCCCGGCACCTCGGACAAGTGCCGGGCTTGCTTCTGTTCCGGGGGGGGGGGGAAGTCCGGGGAGGGAGCTGCGGCCAGGCGGCCGGCGGGAAAGCGGCCGGCCACCGCGGGGCCTTTAATGCGCCGGCGCAAAGACTTGTAAGACTCTGTTGCCAGAGTCTTAGTTGCGGCTGCCACGGGCGAGGCGGCCGCAACTGAATTTCGGCGCTGGGGCCCGTCGGCATGGCAACCGGGATGCTGCGCACACCGATGACGTCATCGGTGCCAGCGCAGCGCTACCGGTCTACCGCGGTGGAAGGGCCCCAGGCAATTTCGGCGCCGGCGCCAATTGCAGCGCCAGGCCCTCTAGCGCCGCAAAATCGGCGCTAAGGGCACTCAATTTCTAGGCCGATGTCATCGGTGGCGGCGCAGCGCTAATGGCTAATGCCGCCATTAGCGCCCCGCTAAATATCGCGGTAGGTTTGCACAGTGGCGCAAAAGCCCTCTTTGGGCGCAAACTGTTGGCGCAGGCCACTGAATTTCTAGGCCATAGGGTCTAGTGTAATATAAACAGAGTTAGCGGCTAGTGTAATATAAACAGAGACAGGGTCTAGTGTAATATAAACAGAGACAGGGTCTTGTATAATATAAACAGAGACAGGGTCTATTGTAATATAGACAGAGACAGGGTCTAGTGTAATATAAACAGAGACAGGGTCTAGTGTAATATAAACAGAGACAGGGTCTAGTGTAATATAAACAGAGACAGGGTCTTGTATAATATAAACAGAGACAGGGTCTATTGTAATATAGACAGAGACAGGGTCTAGTGTAATATAAACAGAGACAGGGTCTTGTGTAATATAAACAGAGACAGGGTCTAGTGTAATATAAACAGAGACAGGGTCTTGTGTAATATAAACAGAGACAGGGTCTAGAGTAATATAAACAGAGACAGGGTCTAGTGTAATATAAGCAGACAGTGTCTAGTGTAACATAAACAGAGAGAGGGTCTCGTGTAATATAAATAGACAGGTTCTAGTGTAATATAGACAGAGCACGGTCTAGTGTAATATAGACAGAGACAAGGTCTAGTGTAATATAAACAGAGACAGGGTCTAGTGTAATATAAACAGAGAGGGGGTCTAGTGTAATAGAAACAGAGGCAGGGTCTAGTGTTATATAAACAGAGACAGGGTCTAGTGTAATATAAACAGAGACAGGGTCTTGTGTAATATAAACAGAGACAGGGCCTAGTGTAATATAAACAGAGACAGGGTCTAGTGTAATATAAACAGAGACAGGGTCTTGTGTAATATAAACAGAGACAGGGCCTAGTGTAATATAAACAGAGACAGGGTCTAGTGTTATATAAACAGAGACAGGGTCGAGTGTAATATAAACAGAGACAGGGTCTTGTGTAATATAAACAGAGACAGGGCCTAGTGTAATATAAACAGAGACAGGGTCTTGTGTAATATAAACAGAGACAGGGTCTAGAGTAATATAAACAGAGACAGGGTCTAGTGTAATATAAGCAGACAGTGTCTAGTGTAACATAAACAGAGAGAGGGTCTCGTGTAATATAAATAGGCAGGTTCTAGTGTAATATAGACAGAGCACGGTCTAGTGTAATATAGACAGAGACAAGGTCTAGTGTAATATAAACAGAGACAGGGTCTAGTGTAATATAAACAGAGAGGGGGTCTAGTGTAATAGAAACAGAGGCAGGGTCTAGTGTAATATAGACACAGACAGGGTCTACTGTAATATAAACAGAGACAGGGTCTAGTGTAATATAAACAGAGAGGGGGTCTAGTGTAATATAAACAGAGACAGGGACTAGTGTAATATAAACAGACAGGGTCTATTGTAATATAAACAGTGACAGTGTCCAGTGTAATATAAACAGAAACAGGGTCTAGTGTAATATAAACAGAGATAGGGTCTAGTGTAATTTAAACAGAGACAGGGTCTAGTGTAATATAAACAGAGACCGGGTCTAGTGTAATATAAACAGAGACAGGGTCTGGTGTAATATAAACAGAGACAGGGTCTGGTGTAATATAAACAGAGACAGGGTCTAGTGTAATATAAACAGAGAGAGGTTCTAGTGTAATATAAACAGAGACAGAATCTAGTGTAATATAGTCAGAGAGAGGGTCTGTTGTAATATAAACAGAGACAGGGTCTAGTGTAATATAAACAGAGAGGGGGTCTAGTGTAATATAAACAGAGACAGGGACTAGTGTAATATAAACAGACAGGGTCTATTGTAATATAAACAGTAACAGTGTCCAGTGTAATATAAACAGAAACAGGGTCTAGTGTAATATAAACAGAGATAGGGTCTAGTGTAATTTAAACAGAGACAGGGTCTAGTGTAATATAAACAGAGACCGGGTCTAGTGTAATATAAACAGAGACAGGGTCTGGTGTAACATAAACAGAGACAGGGTCTGGTGTAATATAAACAGAGACAGGGTCTAGTGTAATATAAACAGAGACAGGGTCTAGTGTAATATAAACAGAGACAGCGTCCAGTGTAATATATTCAGAGACAGTGTCCAGTGTAATATAAACAGAGACATGGTCTAGTGTAATATAAATAGAGACAGAGTCTAGTTTAATATAAACAGAGATAGGGTCTAGTGTAATATAAACAGAGGCAGGGTCTAGTGTAATATAAACAGAGACAGGGTCTCGTGTAATATAGACAGAGACAGGGTCTAGTGTAATTTAAACAGAGACAGGATCTAGTGTAATATAGACAGAGACAGGGCCGAGTGTAATATAAACAGAGACAGGGTCTAGTGTAATATAAACAGAGACAGGATCTAGTGCAATATAGACAGAGACAAGGTCTAGTGTAATATAAACAGAGACAGGGTCTGGTGTAATATTAACAGAGACAGGGTCTAGTGTAAGATAACAGAGACAGGGTTTAGTGTAATATAAACAGAGACAGGGTTTAGTGTAATATAAACAGAGACAGGGTGTTCTGTCCTCCTCACGACTATGATTCAACAGACAGCTAAACCCTCATCACCTTTGAGATGATCCCCATCGGCCATTCACTTCTTTTCTTCTGACTGCCTTTCATTAAAACTATGTTCCCTGTCTGGACATTGATCTTGGATGACTTCCATTTGCTACGTGCTTGGAGACTTGACAGGTACTCGCGTCGCCAATGGCGCCAGAAAGTTTTGGTCAGACTCTGTACCTGCTTCCACTGACGTCTGTAGAGATCCTTGCTGCCGATCTCTCCTGGAGGTGTAGGAATGGCTTCTCCTTTCTGAGTGTGGAGGGTGGCAGGCATCAGGATGAATGGAAACTCTGCATCTGATGACAGAGGGACGAGTGGTCTTGCATCGATGATGGCTACCACTTCAGCCATGAATGTGGTGAGGACTTCATGAGTGAGTCTGGAAAATCCATGTTCCAGAAGCATTGCATCCAATATGCGGCGTGTGATGCCGATCATTCGTTCCCATGAACCTCCCATATGTGAGGAATGTGGCGGATTGAAGATCCAGGTGCAACCTTGGTCTGCGAGGTACCTCTTAACTGTGTTGTCATCGTTAGAAGAAGGAATGTCGAGCTCCTTACAGGCTCCGATGAAGTTGGTACCACAGTCAGATCGAAGCTGCTTGGCCGGTCCACGTATGGAGAAGAATGACACTTCTGTGACTTTCTGCTGGGGATGACACAGGAATTCAGGTCCTATAAGCCATGTGGTATCCCTTAAGCGAGCTGCAGTGACAGATCTGGTGGCGTCATCGGCTAGATTCAGGTGAGTAGGCATGTAGTGCCGTTGTTCAGGTTGTGTTGACCTTCTGCTGTGTTGGACTCTGTTATTGATGTACACATAAAACCTTCTAGTCTGGTTGCATATGTAGCCCAGCAGCACCTTACTGTCTGTGTAGAACTGGATAGAGTCAGGCTTGAGATCAATCTCGGAGGTGATCAGTTCTGCCATCTCTACAGCCGGAACGGCAGCAGAGAGCTCCAGTCGTGGAATGCTGTGTTCGGGACGTGGTGTTAACCTTGCCTTGCCGAGGATGAAGCCTGCTTCGCACTCTCCATTGGGGTTTGTGACCTTGAGGTAGGCAACTGCAGCTATGGCATTGTTGAAGCATCAGAAAAGACACATATTTCTTTGTGTTGAGCTTCAGAGGGGGAAATGAGAGTATAGGATCTTGGAATTTGAAGCTTTCTGAGGTCTTGGAGAGAGCTTCTCCAAGTGTGCCAAGATCCCTCCTTTTCTCGAGGTAGTGGTGAATCCCAATCGTTTGTGTCTGCCGTGAGGTCTCTAAGCAGAGCTTTTCCTTGGATGATGACTGGTGCCACAAACCCAAGGGGGTCGAACAGGCCATTCACTGTAAAAGGACACCATGGCGAGTGAAGGGCTTTTCACTGTCTTCAACTTGGAAGGTAAAGGTATCCGTATTCAGGTCCCAACTGAGCCCAAGGCTGTGCTGTAGAGGAGGTAAGTCAACTCCAAGGTCCAGGTCCTTTAGGTCAATGGCGTGGTCTTCTGAGGCAAAGGCTTTCTGCATGAATGAAATGAAGTGGTCCTTTGTATCCGGCTTTCTTTCCAGTGTGCGGCGGAGAGAGATGAGTCGATTGAGTGCCTGTCCTCTGTTGTTAGGAAGCCGTCGTCTTGGAGTTCTGAACGGTAGAGGAGCGACCCAGCTATTGCTACTGTCCATGAAGACCTCTTCATCCATGTTCTTTATAAAGAGTTTATCCTCAATGGAAGGAGCTAACATGTCATCGTCACTCGTCCCTTTGAAGACTGCCTGGCCAAGATGATCCTCTTGCTTTCTGTGTTCTGGTTGCTCAGTAGGATCATCAGAGAGAGAGCTTGGAACCTGTATGCCGTATCTTTCTTTCACTTGAAAGCTGTTGGGGCACGGATCAAAGAGTGAGGGGCGACCATTCTCCAGCACATTTGTATGGAATGTGTTCACTTTGGCAGGTCTGTGGGCGTTTCCCAGACAAACATCACCGATGATGACCCACCCTAGGTCAAGTCTCTGAGCATAAGGTGAGTCGTGTGGACCATTTATCTGTTCACGTACCTTGTGGATTCTCAATATGTCTCTGCCCAGTAGAAGCAAGATGGGAGCTTGAGGGTTCAACGATGGAATCTAGTAAGCCACTGGTTTGAGATGAGCATGATGAAGCACTGCTTCAGGTGTAGGGATCTCTGACCTGTTATCAGGCACCTGGTTACACTCTATTAGTGTGGGCAGAGGCAGGCTCGTCTTTCCATCAAGGGTCTCCACTACGAAACCACTGGCCCTCCTTCCTGATGTCTCCATTAGGCCGGCACAAGTTTTCAGTGAATATGGGGAGCTGTTTCCTTCTATGACTGAGTGTGAGTCATCAAAGAGTGCTGTGAGTTTGGATAAGTGTGAGAGTTCTTTAATTGTTATTTCTGTTTAAATCATTCTTGATAAGATTAATTAAGCAGTTTAAGTAAAGGGGAAAAGTTAAATATTTGGGATTCTGTTGGTTTAAGAAGAGTAAAACAAGGTTACACTGCAGTAGGAGTAAATTGGCACAGCAGGCAGTGGAAGCCAGTTTTCTAACCAATCAGCAGGGGTGACTCATTTGGCTGTGAACAAACAAACGGCATAAAAAGACCAGTCCTAGTGCGAGCAAGCACTGAGTGCAAGTCATCAAAGAGTGCTGTAAGTTTGGGTAAGTGTGAGAGTTCTTTAATTGTTATTTCTCTTTAAATCATTCTTGATAAGATTACTTAAGCAGTTTAAGTAAAGGGGAAAAGTTAAATATTCGGGATTCTGTTGGTTTAAGAAGAGTAAAACAAGGTTACACTGCAGTAGGAGTAAATTGGCACAGCAGGCAGTGGAAACCAGTTTTCTAACCAATCAGCAGGGGTGACTAATTTGGCTGTAAACAAACAAACAGTATAAAAAGACCTGTCCTAGTGCGAGTCATCAAAGAGTGCTGTGAGTTTGGGTAAGTGTGAGTTAGGGTAAGTGGGGTGTTAGGTGCTCTTTTCAAACTTTAACTCTGTGGGTTGTAGTTAATAAGGCCTTTCTGGTGCAGAGTGACTGTTGGTAAACCATTTAACTGGTGTAACTAGAGGGATTGATTTAATTTAAATCCAATTAATTAAAGGGGATACTATCATCTAAAATCGGGCAGAGGGTGTCCATAACTAACAATAAAAAATTTAATTAATTACATAGAATGCAGCAGGTGATGTGTTACTGTTGCGAGATGTGGGTGCCGGTGAACCCCATTGAGGCTCATGGTGATTACGTCTGTGACAAGTGTCTGCTGCTACAGGAACTCGAGCTCCGTGTTGATGAGCTGGAGTCTGAGCTTCAGACACTGCGACACATCAGGGAGGGGGAGACGTACCTGGACTCTGTGTATCAGGAGGTGGTCACACCTATGAAGTTAATTAATTCAAATGTAGCCCATGGTCAGGGACAGGACGGTGTGACTATGAGTGAGGCAGGTACGGGGATCCAGAAGGTAGAGCTGGAGGAGCCGCAGCCCTTGCTCTTGTCCAACAGGTTGAGGTTCTTACTCCCTGTGGGGACGGGAGCAGGGACTGCAGGGAGGATGAGCAACCTGGCCACAGCACCATGGAACGGGGGGCCATTCAAGAGGGGGGAGTAAATAGAAATGTTGTAGTGGTAGTGGATTGTATTATTAGGGTGATAGATAGCATTCTCTGCAGCCGAGAGCGAGAGTCCCGAAGGCTGTGTTGCCTACCCAGTGCCAGGGTTAAGGACATCTCCTCTGGGCTGGAAAGAAACTTGCAGTGGGAGGGGGTGGATCCAGTTGTCATGGTCCATGTTGGTACAAACGACATAGATAGGACTAGGAAGCTGGTTCTGTTAAAGGAGTATGAGTAGCTAGGGGTCAAATTAAAAAACGGAACCTCAAGGGTAATAATCTCTGGATTATTACCTGAGCCACGAGCGAATTTGGCTAGGACAAAGAAAGTTAGAGAGTTAAATGCGTGGCTCAAAGTCTGGTGTGGGAGAAATGGGTTTTGATTCCTGGGACACTGGCACCAGTACTGGGGCAGGGGGGAGCTGTTCCGTTGGGACGGGCTTCACTTGGCCAGTGCTGGGACTAGAGTCCTGGCGGATCATATAACTAGGGCTGAAGAGAGGGCTTTAAACTAACTACTGGGGGTGGGAGATTCCTGGAGAGCAAATAATAAAAATGACAACAGAGAAGGTCATAGACTTAGGTAGCAGTGGGGAAATTAAAAACCAGAGCGTGTCAGGAAGGGGCAGAAGGTATGGAGTAAAAGGCAAAGTAATAAAAAGGGCAAAAGCAGGAACTAAGTGTCACAAAACATATTTGAAAGTTCTCTATCTGAATGCACGTAGCATTCGTAACAAAATAGACGAGTTAATGGCACAAATAATTACATATGGGTATGATCTTGTGGCCATTACAGAAACATGGCTGCAGGGTGACAATGCCTGGGAATTAAACATACCAGGTTGTTTAACGATCAGGAAGGACAGGCAGGAAGGAAGGGGAGGTGGGGTGGCTATGTTAATAAAGGAAGCAATCACTGTAATACAGAGAAATGTTATTGGGTCAAAAGATCAGGATAATGAAACAGTTTGGGTGGAGGTAAGGAATAATAAGGGGGAAAAAACATTAGTGGGCGTAGTCTATAGGCCTCCGAACAGTTGCAACTCTGTTGGACGGAGTATTAATCAGGAAATAGTTGATGCTTGTAATAAGGGAACAGCTATAATTATGGGGGATTTTAACTATCATTTTAATTGGACAAATCAAATTGGGCAAGGCTGCCTTGAGGTTGAGTTCATTGAGTGTATTAGGGATGGGTTTCTTGAGCAGTATGTAACTGAACCGAGCAGGGGGCAAGCAACCTTAGATCTGGTCCTGTGTAACGAGACAGGATTAATTAAAAATGTCCTAGTAAAGGATCCCCTTGGAATGAGTGACCATAACATGGTTGAATTCCATATTCAATTAGAGGGTGAGAAAGTTGGATCTCAAACCGTGCTAAGCTTGAATAAAGGAGACTATGAAGGTATGAGAGCGGAATTGAGTAGAGTGGATTGGGAAAATAGATTAAAGGGTAAGACGATACATGATCAGTGGTGTACATTTAAGGAGTTCACAGAATCACAGAATCACAGAAACCCCACAGTGCAGATAGAGGCCATTTCGGCCCATCGAGCCTGCACCAACACATATCCCACCCTATCCCCGTAACCCCACGTATTTAATCCCCCTAACACTAAGGGTCAATTTATCATAGCCAATCAACCTAACCCGCACATCTTTGGACTGTGGGAGGAAACCGGAGCACCCGGAGAAAACCCACGCAAACACGGGGAGAATGTGCAAACTCCACACAGACTGTCACCCGAGGCCGGATTCGAACCCGGGTCCCTGGCGCTGTGAGGCAACAGTGCTAACCACTATGCCACCGTGCTGCCCGAAGTTATTTTACAACTTCCCAAAAATATATATTCCACTGAGAAGAAAAGGGTGTAAAAGAAAAGACAGCCATCTGTGGCTAAGTAAAGAAATTAAGGATAGTATTCGACTAAAAACAAGGCATATAAGGTAGCCAAATCTAGTGGGAGGATAGAGGATTGGGAAAACTTTAAAAGACTGCAAAAAATAACAAAAAGATTGATTAAGAAAGGGAAGATAGATTATGAAAGTAAATTAGCAAAAAATATAAAAACAGATAGTAAGAGTTTTTATAGTTATATAAAAAGAAAAAGGGTGGCTAAAGTAAATGTTGGTCCCTTAAAGGATGAGACCAGGAAATTAATGGTGGGAAATATGGAGATGGCAAAAACACTGAATGAATATTTTGTATCAGTCTTTACAGTAGAGGACACTAAGAATATCCCAACACTGGACAAACAGGGGGCTATAGGGGGGCAGCATGGTGGCATAGTGGTTAGCACTGTTGCCTCACAGCGCCAGGGACCCGGGTTCAAATCTGGCCATCGGGTGACTGTCTGTGTGGAGTTTGCACATTCTCCCCATGTTTGCGTGGGTTTCCTCCGGGCGCTCCGGTTTCCTCCCACAGTCCAAAGATGTGCGGGTTAGGTTGATCGGCCATGATAAAGATTGGCCCTTAGTGTTAGGGGGGATTAAATACGTGGGGTTACGGGGATAGGGCTTGGGTGGGATGGCTGTCGGTGTAGGGACCGGGTGCTAGGGTTTGGATGATCAGCCATGATCTCGTTGAATGGCGGAGCAGGCTCGAAGGGCCAAATGGCCTACTCCTGCTCCTATCTTCTATGTTTCTATGTAAACACGATCAAAATCACGAAGGAAGTGGTACTCGGTAAAATAATGGGACTCAAGGCAGATAAATCACCTGGACCTGATGGCTTACATCCTAGGGTCTTGAGGGAAGTGGCGGTAGGGATTATGGATGCATTGGTAATAATTTTCCAAAACTCCCTGGACTCAGCAAAGGTCCCGGCAGACTGGAAAACTGCTAATGTAACACCCTTATTTATAAAGGGCAGTAGACAGAAGGCTGGAAACTATAGACAGGTTAGCCTAACATCTGTGGTAGGTAAAATTTTGGAGTCCATTATTAAGAAGACAGTAACAGGACATTTGGATAATCATAATTTAATAGGACAAAGTCAGCATGGTTTTATGAAGGGGAAGTCATGTTTGACAAATTTGCTGGAGTTCTTTGAGGAAGTAACATATAGGGTGGATAAAGGGGAACCAGTGGACATAGTGTATTTAGACTTCCAAAAGGCATTTGACAACGTGCCACACAAAAGATTATTGCTTAAGATAAAAAATCATGGGATTGGGGGTAATATTCTGGCATGGATAGAGGATTGGCTATCTAACAGAAGGCAGAGAGTTGGGATAAATGGTTCATTCTCAGACTGGCAATCAGTAACTAGTGGTGTTCCGCAGGGGTCAGTGCTGGGTCCCCAACTCTTTACAATCTATATTAACGATTTGGAGGAGGGGACCGAGTGTAACATATCAAAGTTTGCAGATGATACTAAGATGGGAGGGAAAGTAGTGAGTGAGGAGGACATAAAAAAGCTGCAAGGGGACATAGACAGGCTAAGTAAGTGGGCAGAGATTTGGCAGATGGAATACAATACTGGAAAGTGTGAGGTTATGCACTTTGGCAGGAAAAATCGTAGAGCAAGTTATTGGCCCAGAACTTGGTATCGTGGGCTTGCCGCGCATGCAAGCCCCCGATCTGCACTCACCCTGCGTGCTGACATCTGAAGCCCGGGCCTGCTTGCATTTCCTGTCACAGGCCCGGTTCAGATGTCAGCGCGCAGTGCTTACCTGATCCAGCGACGTAGTTAGTGCGATGTGCCAGCTGGGATCAGGTGAGCACTGTACAACCAATCAGGGGAGGGGAAGGTTCATTCATGAGTTTGAGAGTAAGAACTGTCAAACTCATGAAAACTACGGGGGCCCAAAACACTATTTAATCTTTAAATAAAAATTTTAAAAACATCCCAATCATTAAATTAAGTATAAATAAGTTTAAAAAAATAATTTAAACAATAATTTTTTTTTTGAAAAATACAATTTGTAATAAAAATGGTCTAAAACTAAACTTACCTTATTGTAGATTCTTTAAAATAATAAGCCTGTGGAAAAAAAATTCTAAATTGCACTAAAATACCACTCACCTGTAAAAATAAATACTTACATGTGCTTTTTACAAGCGTAAAGACCGGAGGCCTTTACACATGCGCAAATCCCCCAAAACAGAGGAAATCCAAGATGCACGCGCTGCCCCCTACAGCGCACGTGCTAGCCTCTTCAACTCTTGGGTTAGAGGAGAGGAAATGCTGGTTTTCATCACATGCACTGTGCATGCTGAAAACTGGCATTTCCTCCGGCCAGACGCATGAGTACCCCTTCCGTACTCACGCGTTTGGGGAGAAATTACTGCCCCATTATCTTAATGGCAAGAAACTGGAAAGTACTGAATTACAAAGGGATCTGGGGGTCCTGGTGCACGAAACTCAAAAGGTTAGTATGCAGGTGCAGCAAGTGATTAAGAAGGCCAATGGAATGTTGGCTTTCATTGCTAGGGGGATAGAATATAAAAATAGGGAGGTATTGCTTCAGTTGTACAAGGTATTGGTGAGACCACACCTGGAATACTGCACACAGTTTTGGTGTCCATACTTAAGAAAAGACATACTTGCTCTTGAGTCAGTACAAAGAAGGTTCACTCGGTTAGTCCCGGGGATGAGGGGATGGACATATGAGGAGAGGTTGAGTAGATTGGGACTCTACTCATTGGAGTTCAGAAGAATGAGAGGCGATCTTATTGAAACATATAAGATTGTGAAGGGGTTGGATCGGGTGGATGCGGGGAGGATGTTCCCGATGATGGGTGAAACTAGAACTAGGGGGCATAGTCTTAGAATAAGGGGCTGCTCTTTCAAAACTGAGATGAGGAGGAACTACTTCACTCAGAGGGTGGTAGGTCCATGGAATATGCTGCCCCAAAAAGCTGTAGAAGCTACATCATTACATAAATTTAAAACAGAAATAGACAGTGTAATGATATCAGCAAATAGTGATGGTATTTGCCTGTTTGATTATGATGCCTTACCAGCATGTTTGCCTGATTGATTACTTATGCCTGACCAGCAGAGGGCATGTGACAGAGACAAGCAGTTTAGTTTTGGTTTCGCTTTAGAGGGATCTCTAAGATGGTGTCTCCTGTAAATGCTGTTAACTGAGTTGAACATACTTTAGATAAAAAGTCATTCTCTTTCATAAATGTCTCGTCATTGAACCCAAAAAGAAATCAACACTTGGTGTCAGAAGTGATTGAAAGAGATGAAGAGAAAACATCTGGAGTTAAATCAGCTCTCCACATATTAGCAAGCCGAAAGAGAACATCGTTACTTACCATTGGAGAATAGCTAATGAAGTGATAAATGGAAGGTTTACACCCACCGGCGAAGCTTCAGTTGACAGGTAATGTGGCTGAAAATTGGAGGAGGTTCAAACAACGTTTGGAGTTGTATTTATCATCAATCGGAGCTGACGAGAAAAGTGATAAAATGAAAGCGTCAGTGTTCTTACATGTCGTGGGTGATGAAGCGCTGGAGGTGTATAATAACTTCACATTCGCTGCTGATGGAGACAAAATGAAGCTGGATAAAATAATGGAACAGTTTGAGGCCTACTGCATACCTAAACGTAACGTGACGTTTGAGAGGCATAGATTTTTCACATGTGTACAGAAAACGGGAGAGGCTATTGATAAGTATGTGACTGAACTGAGAAACCGAAGCAAAACATATGAATTTGGGGGACTGACAGACTCGCTGATAAAAGACAGACTGGTGTGTGGTATTCCAGATAATGGTCTAAGGGAAAGACTGCTAAGAGAGCAAGATCTAGACCTGGGAAAAGCCATAGCACTGTGTAGGGCTACAGAGACTGTGAAGTTGCAGGCAAAGGAGCTGTTCAGTGACAGTAGCTGCAACGTGGATGCAGTGAGAATGAACGGATACAAACCGTTTAACAAAAAGAGCGCCAATGTGAAAAAAGAGGCGTGGCCAGCGAACAAAAATGAAAGGGGCAATCGAAAGCCATGTAGTTGATGCGGTACACAGCATACACTAAAAAAAGTGTCTAGCATATGGTAAAACATGCAATAGTTGCAACAAAAACAACCATTATGCCCGTTGCTGCAAGAACCAAGCGCAACAAAGCAAGGTCCATACAGTAGATGAAAGCGAGATAGAGGTGTTCAATGTAGATGTTGTGTCTGAAAACAAAGAAGAAAAAAGAGACTGGATGTTGACACTAAAAGTGAATGACATACATATTCCATTTAAATTGGATACTGGAGCACAAGTTAATGTGATATCAGAGACAGATTTTAAGAAAATTAGACCCAGACCAAAGATACATGGAATAAAAGTGAAAGTGACAGGATACTCAGGTACTGATATACCAGTGAAAGGAAGATGCATTGTCAAAGTGACACACAAGGACAGAGAGCACACGCTAGCATTAATCGTGGTGCCAGAGGATGTGCAGGCCATACTAGGTTTAATAGCCTGTGAGAGACTGAACCTGGTAAAGAGAGTCCTCGTTGTGGAAAGCGAAGGAGAGACAGTCTATGATGAACTCATGAAAGAGTACAACGACCTATTTCAGGGTCTAGGCTGCCTTCCAGGAGAACACACGATCAGAGTAGATAAAAGTATGCCAACGGTCATACATCCATGCAGAAAAGTTCCGTTTGCTCTTCAAAAGCAACTGAAGGCAGAGTTGGACAGGATGGAAAGCCTGAACATGATTCAGAAGATAGATGAGCCAACTGAGTGGGTGAGTTCCCTCGTCGTTGTGGACAAAAAGAATGGAAAGCTCAGAATTTGCCTGGATCCAAGAGATCTAAACAGAGCAATAAAGAGAGAGCACTTCAAGCTTCCTACACGTGAGGAAATCATGTCACAGTTTGCAAATGCAAAGTATTTCAGCAAGTTAGATGCATCATCAGGATTTTGGCAGATGAAATTGGACGAGGCAAGTTCAAGACTGTGCACGTTCAACAGTCCATTTGGCAGATACAGATTCCTAAGGTTACCATTTGGCATTGCCTCAGCTCCTGAAGTGTATCACAAAACTATCCATATAATCTATGAGCACCTGAAGGGAGTTGATACATCAATGGATGACATCATAGTATGGGGAACCACGAGAACTGAGCATGACGAGAGACTGAAAAAAGTGCTGGAAGCAACAAGGAAAACAAATCTGAAGCTGAATAGAGAGAAATGCCAGCTCGGGGTGACAGAACTGACATTCGTGGGAGATATCCTTAGCAGTGAGGGCATCAGACCAGATCCCAGAAAAGTGTCCGCCATTGAGAATATGCCACAGCCACAATGCAAAAAGGACGTGCAGAGGTTTAATGGAATGATCAACTATATGGGTAAATTCATATCTAACCTCTCAGAAAAGATGGTGCCACTGAGAAGACTAACTGAAAAGAACATAGAATGGGAATGGAATCATGAGCATGAGGAGTCATGGAGCGATCTAAAGAAACTGCTCACAGAGGAACCAGTTCTGAGGTTTTATGACCCGGCGAGACCCATCAAGGTATCATCAGATGCATCACAGAGTGGGCTCGGTGCCGTTCTTCTGCAAAAATATGACTACTGGCAACCTATTGCATATGCATCGCGCTCAATGACAGACGCGGAGACGCGATATGCTCAAATAGAAAAGGAACTGCTCAGCATCACATACGCCTGTGAAAGATTTCACCAGTTTGTGGCAGGACAAGCAATCAGTGTAGAGACTGACCATAAGCCCTTGATTGCATTGTTCCAAAAGCCACTAAATAGCTGTCCGCTTAGAATACAAAGAATGATGATCAGGCTGCAACGCTATACACTGAATGTTGCGTACACACCAGGTAAGCTGATGTATACAGCAGACACGTTGTCCAGAGCTGTTGACCCAAGTGAGCCCGCAAACACCAAAATGGATGAAAAAGTGAACGCCTACGTGGACATGATCACAAGTGCACTGCCCATAGCAGATGCAAAAATGGAGATCATAAAGACTGAGACAAACAAAGATGAAACACTGAGACGACTGAGGAAAAGCATCTTGGATGGATGGCCCAACATGAAGCAAGACTGCTCACCTGACATGGCAGAGTACTGGAACTGCAAGGCGGAACTATCAGTGGTCGAAGACATCATCTACAAAGGAAGTAAAATAGTTATCCCAAAGAATCTGAGAAAAGAGATGCTAAAAAGGATCCATGGAGGACATCTGGGAATCGAAAAGTGTAAGAAAAGAGCATGAGAGGTGATGTACTGGCCACGAATCAACCAAGATGTGACAAATGAGGTGTCCAACTGCACAATATGCCTGAAATATCGAGCAAGCAATCCGGTAGAACCACTAAAGCCACACCCAGCGCCAGACAGACCTTACCAGAAGGTAGGCGCTGACCTATTCGTATGTCAAGGGAAGGACTATCTTGTAGTCACAGACTATTACTCCCTGTATCCAGAGGTTTGTAGACTGTACACCACCACTGCAGATGCTGTGATAAGATGTATGAAAGCCATATTCTCCAGACATGGCATGGCAAGCGAGGTCTTCACAGACAACGGACCTCAGTTTTACAATGCAAGTTTCCGACACTTTGCCAAAGAGTGGGACTTTGTCCACACAACGTCAAGTCCTCACTTTCCACAGTCCAATGGACTAGTGGAAAAATCGGTCCAGACAGTGAAAAGACTGATGTACAAGGCAAAAGACAGTGCAACTGACTTTTACCAGAGCATGCTTGTATACCGCACAACGCCACTCGAGTGTGGTATGTCACCAGCCCAACTCCTTATGGGACGTCGGCTAAGGTCAAACCTACCCATCCCGGAGAACCTCCTGAAAACAAAAGAGGGGGAGAAAGTGAGGAAGTTCAAAGAACAACAGAAAGAAAAGCAAAAGTACTACTATGACAGAGGAACACAAAACCTACCTGAACTCCACACTGGTGACCAAGTAAGGTTCAAAGACAAAACAAACATATGGACTCAGAAGGGAACTGTCCTGAGTGAAGTTCAACCAAGATCATACACCATTCAGACAGATGAGGGTGCTGTTCTGAGAAGAAATCGTCGAGATCTTCTCATGGGACAAGCCACAGCAAGTCAAAAGACTGATACTGTTGAACAACCTGATCACACAGCAGGTCAAGAGGCTGATACTGTTGAACAACTTGATCACACAGCTGAGAAACCATCATCTGAGGCAACAACTCAGATTCAAGGACAATCAATCAGAAAATCCTCAAGACACGTGAAGCCTCCTGAGAGACTCATTGAGCAAATTTAAGGACTATTGTTATAGAAGGAAGTAATGTTATCTTATTCTTTCTGCAAGTTCTAGTGTATTTACATATTTCATGTGAACACACAAAGCAAGGTTAAAAAACCTTGATAATGATAATGTTAATGTAAGTTCATTAAGTGTTACAGTTAAAATGCAGATTAATACAAAGAAAACATGTTGTTAGTTAAAAGTAAAATACTTTTGTTTTAAGAAAGGGAGATGTAATGATATCAGCAAATAGTGATGGTATTTGCCTGTTTGATTATGATGCCTTACCAGCATGTTTGCCTGATTGATTACTTATGCCTGACCAGCAGAGGGCATGTGACAGAGACAAGCAGTTAGGTTTTTAGTTTCACTTTAGAGGGATCACTAGCATGGTGTCTCCTGTAATGCTGTTAAAAAGAGTTGAACAGACTTTAGATTAAAAGACATTCTCTTTCATAAATGTCTCGTCATTGAACCCACATAAGAAATCAATACAGACAGTTTCCTAGAAGTAAAGGGAATCAAGGGTTACGGGGAGCGGGCAGGAATTTGGACATGAGTCTAGGTTCGGATCGGACATGGCCCTGTGGGTAACGGAGCGGGCCCAGGGGCCATGTAGCCTGATCCTGCTCCTATTTCATGTGTCTAATTCTGTTAGATTCAGGAGATGGTTCTGTGATAGTAGATTGGCGGTTAGGATCAGATCAGCCATGATCTTATTGAATGGCGGAGCAGGCTCGAGGGGCCGATTGGCCTACTCCTGCTCCTATTTCTTATGTTCTTATATTCTTATGTTAAAGTGGTCAAAGAACTGAGACTTGGCGAGTGATCTGTTACTGTGATCATCCAGCATGGCGTATATCTTTATGGCTTTTTCTTGCTGTCCTTCAGGGTAGACCGTCACAAGACAGATTTTGGAACAGGATTTGCCGCTGATGTGTGCTCCGCAGACCTTGGTGCAATGTGAGGCTACTTCAGGTGTCAGGATGTCTTCCTCTTCCTCCCCGCCGTGCTCTGCTGCAGCGATAGAGGCCGTTGAGACCCAGGGGGCTGGACCTGGGTGGAGTGCTGTGTTGTGGCCTTCGCTATTGCATTCTGCACATTTGACGGTCGTGATACAGTCCCGTGCCGGGTGAGTTGAAGAGGAACAGCATTTATAACAGATGCCACGTTCCTTTAAGAACGATTTGTGATCCTCCAAAGTCCGTTCTCTGAAGCTCCGACACCTCCTGAGCAGGTGCGGCTTGTTGTGAATGGGGCATTGCTTGACGGGGTCGTCCGTTTTCCCATCTACGTCATCGTTGGAGGAGGTGGTGGACAGTGACATTTCAGTTTTATGAACTGACACTGGAGTTCTCTGGTTGTAGCTTGTAGCAGACTATGCTGTCTTCGATGGCCCAGGGCTTTGAGTGGAGAAGAAGAAGCTTGGGTCGTTTCTTATTTTAGCCTGCTGGCAGATAAACTTGGCAAAAAAGGAGAAAGGTGGGAAGGGAACTTTGTGATCTTCCTTATACTTTGATCCCTGAGTTATCCATCTTTCCTGCAAGTTGAATGGTAACTTTTCAACAATGGGACGTGCCGTGTCAAGGTACAGAAGACCTGGCAGGCATCCCTCAGTTTTGGCTGAGTCAATTTCCATTAGGACGTCACCTAACTCTCTGAGCTTCAGGCGGTCTTGATTGAGGATCTTGGGAAAGTTCTCCAGCTTCTTAAACAGTGCATTTTCAACCACCTCCGGGGAGCCATAGCTCTCGTCCAGACGATCCCATATCATCTTCAACCCCCTTTCCGGGAGGTTAATGTGCACAGCTCGAATTCTCTTGGCCTGCTCAGAGGATTCCTTACCCAGCCATTTAGCGAGTAGGTCGATTTCTTCGCTTGCTGACAGGTCTAACCCTCTTATGGTGTTCTGAAAAGTAGACCTCCATGCTCTGTAGTCTTCAGGTTGGTCGTTGAACTGTAGCAACCCGGTGGTGACGAGTTCACGGCGTGCAAAGAACCTCACGAAATCTGACATGCCTTGGGTCTGTTCGTAGTGAGGTAGAGCAGCTGGACTGCGATAGGTCTGCAGATGTTGTGAACGATAATGATGGGTTAGCCTTTGGTCTTCTGGTTGGAACTTGTGTTCATCCTCTTCCACAGTGTTTCTGTTGAGCTCACAACGGCACTGAGATGCATGGCCAGGCTCCTCCTGTTCATGTATTAACTCTGGAACAGGCTCTATGTCGGGCATTGAAGAGTTAACAGTTTGTGACTTGGAGTGGCTTTGTATGTATTCTGTGGTGTGTTGCACTGGATCTTGGTGAGGGAGATGAAGGTTAAGGTTGCTGCCTTTTGCTTCACCTTCAACAGCTGCTTCAAGGACTTCTGCCTCCGCCAGAGCTGCTGCTGCCTCTTTTTCCATATCCAATACGGCTAATGTTGCTTCAATATATGCCTTTTCCATTTTTATGTCCATTTCCCTTTGAGCAAAGGATATCTTTGCTTTGGCCGCTTCGGCCTTGGCTCTGGCCATCGCTGCTGCTGCACCAGTAACAGACCTACTTGAATGCCTGGAGGAGCCAGAACAGTGAGATCTGGTCTCCTCTGCTTGTTTCGATGGTGACTGTTCCTCCATTTCAGCTTTTGTGACTGGTGCCTGGAATGTGTGGCTTCAGAGATGCATTGAATCGTGTTGGTGTTGAGTATCTGTACCTTTAGTAGATTCGCCCATGGGATAGGTGTCTTTTCACTGTTCTGTCCTCCTCACGACTATGATTCGACAGACAGCTAAACCCTCATCACCAAACAGGAGGCGTTGTTACTTTTAATCCAGTTTAATGACACAGGTTGAAACTACAAGAGAGCAAGAAATTACAATATCAAATAAGGCCGATTGGTCTTACAATCACGATCTGAATACACAAAATAAACCTAGGATAGTAGAACGAAACGTTACCACTATAACTCAACGGTTCTATTACAATTTGCGGTAAATCTGATACAACAATCAAAGGTCTAACACATGAATGCCAGGAGAAAGACTAATAGCCAGCCACATGGAAACTCCACAAAGTGCAATATTTTAACTCATCTGGCCACAAATATCAAGAAATGGTGACATAGATCAAACATAAAGACATCAGAAAAAAGGCTACTTACAGACAATGACAGTCAAAGGGGGAAACTAAGAAGGATGGCATTAGATACTGTATACATCACCAGCCATGAATTGTGGGCTCCCTCGTGGTTGTGCTTTACTATCGCTTTCTCATCATGTCACATGACATAAATCAACAATAAGGAGGTAAGTAGTAAAACCACTAGGGGGAGACAAAACACAATACTAAAAGTCTCATAGGGGACATAACACAGGGTCTAGTGTAATATAAACAGAGAGAGGGTATAGTGTAATATAAACAGAGACAGGGTCTAGTGTAATATAAGCAAAGACAGGGTCTAGTGTAATATAAACAGAAACAGGTTCTACTGTAATATAAACAGAGACAGGGTCTAGTGTAATATAAACCAAGACAGGGTCTAGTGTAATATAAACAGAAACAGGGTCTAGTGTAATATAAACAGAGACAGGGTCTAGTGTAATATAAACAGAAACAGGGTCTGGTGTAATATAAACAGAGACAGGGTCTAGTTTAATATAAACAGAGACAGGGTCTAGTTTAATATAAACAGAGACAGGGTCTGGTGTAATATAAACTGAGACAGGGTCTAGTGTAATATAAACAGAGACAGGGTCTGGTGTAATATAAACAGAGACAGGGCCTAATGTAATATAAACAGAGACAGGGTCTAGTGTAATATAAACAGAGACAGGGTCTAGTATAATATAAACAGAGACAGGGCCTAATGTAATATAAACAGAGACAGGGTCCAGTGTAATATAAACAGAGACAGGATCCAGTGTAATATAAACAGAGACAGGGTCTAGTACAATATAAACAGAGACAGGGCCTAGTGTAATATAAACAGAGACATGGTCTAGTGTAATATAAACGGAGATGGGGCAGTGTAATAGAAATGGAGACATGGTCTAGTGTAATATAAACATAGAAAAAAAATAGAAACTTAGAAAAATCGGAGTAGGAACAGGCCATTCGGCCCTTCGAGCCTGCTCCGCCATTCAATATGATCATGGCTGATCCTCTATCTCAATACCATATTCGCGCTCTCTCCCCATACCCCTTGATGCCTTTTGTGTATCGAAATCTATCTATCTCCTTATATATGTTCAGTGACTTGGCCTCCACAGCCTTCTGTGGCAGAGAATTCCATAGGTTCAGTACCCTCTGAGTGAAGAAATGTCTCCTTATCTCAATCCTAAATGTCCTACCCAGTATCCTGAGACTGTGACTCCTAGTTCTAGAACTCCCAGCCAAGTGAAACATCCTCCCTGCATCTAGTCTGTCTAACCCTGTCAGAATTTTATACGTTTAAATGAGATCCCCTCTCATGCTTCTAAACTCTAGTGAATACAGGCCTAGTCGACCCAATCTCTCCTCATATGACAGTCCTGCCATCCCAGGATTCAGTCTGGTGAACCTTCGCTGCACTCCCTCTGTTTCAAGTATATCCTTTCTTAGGTAAGGAGAACAAAACTGCACACAGTACTCCAGGTGTGGTCTCTCCAAGGCCCTGTTTAACTGTAGTAAGACATCCTTGCTCCTGTACTCAAATCCTCTTGCAACGAAGGCCAACATACCATTTGACTTCCTAACTGCTTGCTGCACCTGCATGTTTGCTTTCAGTGACTAGTGTACAAGGACAACAAGGTCCCTCTGTACATCAATATTTCCCAATATATCGCCATTTAAATAAAAAATTGTTTATTCCCCGTCACCCCAGGAGAATCCGGGGAAAGGAGGGAGAGGAGCCCAGCTTGCAGGCGCAGTGCCGCCTGTGGGTGGAGCATGAGCAGTGTCACTGTGATCCGGTACCGGGCGCGAGCTGGTGGCAGTCTTGCGCCGATTATGGATCAGCGGGCTGCAGGGAGGTAACATACATGGCGGGTGGGCTTCATGAACACCTAGTGTGGGCCGCAAGTCCCGAATGAGAACCTACAGGTTCCGCGTTTCCAGCCAGAGTCAGCACCTTCAGGGGAGGAGAGGGAGGGGAACCAGTGTGTGTAGAACTGAACCCAGCCAGAGTCAGCACCTTCAGGGGAGGAGAGGGAGGGGAACCAGTGAGTGTAGAACTGAACCCAGCCAGAGTCAGCACCTCCAGGGGAGGAGAGGGAGGGGAACCACTGAGTGTACAACTGAACCCAGCCAGAGTCAGCACCTTCAGGGGAGGAGAGGGAGGGGAACCCGCGAGTGTAGAACTGAACCCAGCCAGAGTCAGCACCTTCAGGGAAGGAGAGGGAGGGGATCCAGTGAATGTAGAATTGAACCCAGCCAGAGTCAGTACCTTCAGGGGAGGAGAGGGAGGGGAACCAGTGAGTATAGAACTGAACCCAACCAGAGTCAGCACCTTCAGGGGAGGAGAGTGAGGGGAACCAGTGAGTGTAGAACTGAACCCAGCCAGAGTCAGCACCTTCAGAGGAGGAGAGGGAGGGGAACCAGTGAGTGTAGAACTGAACCCAGCCAGAGTCAGCACCTTCAGGGGAGGAGAGGGAGGGGAACCAGTGAGTGTAGAACTGAACCCAGTCAGAGTCAGCACCTTCAGGGGAGGAGAGGGAGGGGAACCAGTGAGTGTAGAACTGAGCCCAGCCAGAGTCCACACCTTCAGGGGAGGAGAGAGAGGGGAACCAGTGAGTGCAGAACTGAGCCCAGCCAGAGTCCACACCTTCAGGGGAGGAGAGGGAGGGGAACCAGTGAGTGTAGAACTGAACCCAGTCAGAGTCAGCACCTTCAGGGGAGGAGAGAGAGGGGAACCAGTGAGTGTAGAACTGAACCCAGCCAGAGTCAGCACCTTCAGGGGAGGTGAGGGAGGGGAACCAGTGAGTGCAGAACTGAACCCAGCCAGAGTCAGCACCTTCAGGGGAGGAGAGGGAGGGGAACCAGTGAGTGTAGAACTGAACCCGGTCAGAGTCAGCACCTTCAGGGGAGGAGAGGGCGGGGAACCAGTGAGTGTAGAACTGAACCCAGCCAGGGTCAGCATCTTCAGCGGAGGAGACGGAGGGGAACCAGTGAGTGTAGAACTGAACCCAGCCAGAGTTAGCACCTTCAGGGGAGGAGAGGGAGGGGAACCAGTGAGTGTAGAACTGATACGATAGGAAAATACAGCGGATTCAGGAAATCCGAAATAACAACAGAAAACGCTGGAAAAACTCAGCAGGCCAGGCAACATCCATGGAGAGAGAAACAGAGTTAACATTTCAGGTCAAAACCCTTCTTCAAAACTGATAAAAAAGCAGGAAATGAAACAGATTAAAAGGCCAGTTTGGGGGCTGGGAATTGGGGGAGGGGATGAATGAACAAAAGGGAAAGTCTGAGAGGTGAAGAGACATTAAGAGATATTCAAGACGAGACGAGATGGTAATAGGACAGGTAAAGAGACAAAAGATGGCTCTAGATGAAGTGTGAAATGCGCTGGCAGAATGAAAGACAGCTGCCATGTGGGAGAGAAAAAGAAGGAAAAGGCACAAACCAAAGATGTGGATAAAAAATATATAAAAATATAATAGGGGCCGAGGTTATGATCTGAAATTGTTGAACTCGATATTGAGTCTGGAAGGCTGTAAAGTGCCTAATCGGAAGATGAGGTGCTGTTCCTCGAGCTTACAAGAGCCCGAGTACGGTGAGGTCTGAGTGGGAATGGAGCGGTGAATTGAAATGACAGGCAACCGGACGCTCGTGGTCATCCTTACGGACTGAACGGAGGTGTTCCGCAAAGCAGTCACCCAATCTGCGTTTGTTCTCACCAATGTAGAGGAGACCGCATCGTGAGCAGCGAATACAGTATACTAGATTGCAAGAAGTACAAGTAAATCGCTATTTCACCTGGAAGGGGTGTTTGGGGCCCTGGACAGTGGGAAGGGGGGAGGTATAAGGGCAGGTGTTGCATCTCCTGCACTTGCAGGAAGGTGCCGGGCGAAGGGAAAGGGGTGCTGGGGGTGATAGAGGAGTGGACTGGGGTGTCTCGGAGGGAGCGGTCCCTACAGAATGCTGAAAGGGGAGGGGAAGATGCATTTGGTGGTGGGATCACGTTGGACGTGGCGGAAATGGCGGCGTATGATCTGTTGAATGTGGAGGCTTTTGGGGTGAAAGGTGAGGACAAGGGGAACGCTATCGTCGTTCTGGGAGGGAGGGGCAGGGGTGAGAGCAGAAGTACGGGAGATAGAATGGACACGGTCGAGGGCCGTGTCATCCACAATAGAGGGGAATCCTCGGTTGAGGAAAAAGGAAGACATGTCGGAGCAGATGCAGCGGAGATGGAGAAACTGGGAGAACGGAATCGAGTCCTTACAGGAGGCGGGGTGGGAGGAAGTGTAGTCCAGGTAGTTGTGAGAGTCAGAGGTCTTGTAGTGAATGTTCGTCAATAACCTATCCCCAGAGATGGAGACGGAGAAGCCGAGGAAGGGAAGGGAAGAGTCGGAGATGGACCATGTGAAGGTGAGGGAAGGGTGTAAATTGGAGGCAAAGTGAAAGAAATTGTCTACTTCAGGGCGAGAGCAGGAAACGGCACTGATACTGAACCCAGCCAGAGTCAGCACCTTCAGGGGAGGAGAGGGAGGGGAACCAGTGAATGTAGATCTGAACCCAGCCAGAGTCAGCACCTTCAGGGGAGGAGAGGGAGGGGAACCAGTGAGTGTAGAACTGAACCCAGCCAGAGTCAGCACCTTCAGGGGAGGAGAAACAGTGAATGTAGAACTAAACCCAGCCAGAGTCAGCACCATCAGGGGAGGAGAGGGAGGGGAAGCAGTTGTTGTGTCCGTGTGTTAATAGAGACACTGAAGACAGGAGTTGGTTTCACAGGTGTTTACTGAACAAAGTCTGGAGGGGAACTAACTGATACAACACAATATACAGGCTTATATAGCCCGAGTGGCCATTACCGGCATTACAGTACACAGGGAGCTCTTAAAGGCACATACACTACAATTCCTCCCCTTTTAGCCAAACAGTACATAATATTTTAAGTAATCATGAATTACATGTTACAAGAAAAATAATCTACACATTGCTGCAGTTAATCAATTATAAGTCAGTCTCTCTGGAGGTTTCCTGACTCGGTCCGGATAATGCCTCGGTGGTGTAGTAGTTTCTGGTAGTGTAGTAGGTCCTTTTGGCAAGGCTGATTCGGCTCGAATGCCAGTGTCGGGTTCATCGGGTTCCAGTATCACCGGATCGGAGGTAGATACTATGGGTATCTCTACTTCTTCATTAGGCGTATAGAGTTGTGGTGTAGGTTGTCCCTTTTCAGATGACTCTATGATTTGGTCAGCATGGCACCTTATTATGCTTTCTCCAATGTCCACGGTATACATCAGCGGTCCTAGTCATGTGCAGATAGTTCCAGGCTACCATTTCTCAGTACGGTAGTCCCGGGCCAAAACTTGTTGACCTATCTGGAAGGTTCTAGTTGGCCTTTCATTCATGCCTTGAAATTGCCGGTTCTCCACGTCACTTCTGATGTTTGGCTTGATCAAATCCAGCCGGCACCTTAGGCTTCTATTGAAGAACATCATGGCGGGAGTTTGGTTTGTAACCATATGTGTTGCATTCCTGTATGCAAACAAGAAGTTATCCACCTTATGCTGAAGTTTTATGTCTTCATTACTCATGGCCTTTATGGCCTTCTTGAAGGTTTGGACAAACCTTTCAGCCAATCCATTGGTGGCGGGATGGTATGGGGCCGACGTGTATTGTTTAACCCCATTGTTTTTTAAGAACTTCCTGAATTCTTCGGACACAAATTGTGGTCCATTATCAGAACAGATCTGTTCAGGCAGCCCATTCCTGGCAAATATGGTCCTTGATACTGTGATGGTTTTTTCCGTGGTGGTGGAGGACATCTTTATTACCTCGGCCACTTGGAGTGTGCATCAACCGCGATTAAGAACATTGAGTCCATAAATGGACCAGCAAAGTCGATGTGTACCCTTTGCCATGGAGATGAGGGCCACTCCTATGGATGTAGAGGGGCTTGTGGTGGAGCGTTTTGGACCTTCTGGCATCCTAGGCAGCTCTTGGTCATTTCTTCGATTTCTCCATCGATACCTGGCCACCATACAAACGCCCTGGCTAGGTTCTTCATTTTCACTCCACCCAGATGCCCCTCATGAAGCTCCTTTAGAACTTTATCCTGGAGTTTGGGTGGAAGCACCACTCTGGATCCACACATCAAGGTTCCTCGGCACACTGACAGCTGTTCTCTTCTTTGCGAGAATGCTGGCAACAGTGGTTCGCCATGTGCTGGCCATCCCTTCACTGTTAAATCATAGTCTCGTGAGAGAATCCGGTCATTTCTAGTTTCCCTTTCAATGGCAGAATTTGTTACTGGTAGACATTTGACTATGGTAGAGTGGAAAATCTCCACTGGGTCTACGGTAGGTGCCTCTTCTACCGTTGGCAATGGTAGGCGCGATAAACCGACAGCATTTCCATGCTGTTTTGATCCTTTGTATTCTATGTTATATTGGTGTGCCCCTAGAAAAAGGGACCACCTCTGTAGCCTTTGCGCTGTCATAATGGGAACACCCTTTTTAGGGTTGAATATGGAGATGAGGGGTTGATGGTCAGTCAACAAGGTAAACTTTTGTCCGTGTAGGTAATGGTTGAATTTCTTCACTCCCAATACCTGGCTGAGTGCTTCCCTGTCGATTTGGGCATAGTTATGCTCAGCTGAGTTCAATGAGCATGACGCAAAAGCTATCGGCCGTTCCGAGCCATCAGGGAATTTATGCGATAATACCGCTCCTACGCCATAAGGGGATGCATCGCACGCCAGTCTGATTGGCAGTGATGGGTTGTAATGAGCCAAAACTTCTTTGGATGTGATTAAGTCTTTGCATTTATGGAAGGCACGTTTACAGTCTTCGCTCCATTTCCAAATTACTCCTGTTTGTAGCAGTTCATTAAGAGGGTGCAGAAGAGTTGATAAGTTCGGTAAAAATTTATGATAGTAATTTATTAATCCCAGGAACGACCTTAATTGTGAAACATTTTCAGGTGCAGGGGCTTTTATGACCGCTTCAATTTTTTCAGGTGACTTATGCAACCCTTCCTTATTAATAATGTGGCCACAACATGATATTTGATTCTGGAAAAATTCGCACTTGGGGCGATTTGCTCATAGGCCCCGTTCTCTCAGCCTAGTGAGCACCTGCTCCAAATTGGCACGGTGCTCGTTGTCGTTCTCTCCTGTTACAAGGATGTCGTCTAGGTAGCATTGAGTCCCCGGAATCCCTTGGAGGACTTGCTCCATAGCTCTTTGCCAGATAGCTGGAGCGGATGCTACTCCGAAAACCAGTCGATTGTACTGGTACATGCCTTTGTGTGTATTTATCGTGAGATACTTTTTAGAGGCCTCTTCAACCTCCATCTGTAGATATGCCTGTGCCAAGTCAATTTTGGTGAAACGTTTCCCTCCGGATAGTGAGGCAAAAATATCTTCTATCCTCGGAAGAGGATACTGTACCGTGTGAAGGATTGGGTTTACAGTCACCTTGAAGTCTCCACAGATGCAAATTTTTCTCTGTTCTTCAGATTAATCATTATTCAACGTATTCATCATGACTGGGACGATGGGTGTTGCCCACTCGCTCCAATCTATTTTGGATAATACGCCTGCCTTTTCCAAATTCTCCAGCTCTGCCTCGACTGCTGGACGAATTGTGTATGGCACCAGTCTTGCCTTAAAAAACTTCGGAATTGCCGCATCTTCCACTTTTATTGAGGCGGTGATGCCTTTCAAGGTTCCTAGTTTCTCTTGAAACACTTCTTTGGCATTGGCCAAGATGTCTTTTAATCGTTCAGGTATGACGTCATCATCATTTTTTTCCTTACTGGTCACCGTCAGTGCCTGAATGGAGTGCCAGTCTAAACGTATTTTCCTGATCCATTCACATCCCAACAGCGGTGGACCACCATCTTGTAGAACGTATAAATACAACTTTTGTATTTCCTTGCTGTTGTATACAACAGGCACCCTTATTTTTCCTTTGGGGTATACTTTCTGCCCTGTATATGTTTTCAAGATAATGGATGTGTCTTTTAAAGGTATATGCGGAAATAGCCACTCATAATCCCGTCGATTTATGACGGTCAGAGCTGATCCTGTATCTCCTGCTATCGTGAGGGTAACCCAAATGGTCTGGTAATCTTCTTTGGCAATTACATTATGTAATTTGAGACAGCTTAGTCTCTTGTTTTCGGAGTCGCTATCGCTCTTCTGGTCTTCGGAGCTACTGTCCGTCATCATTTGTACCTTTCTGTACTTTTCTTTATTGATTTTTTTTTCTTGTCCGTGGATATTTTTGTCCAGATCGGCATACCCGTGCAATGTGTCCAATCTTTCCGCATTGCCTGCATGCTTTGTCCTTGAACCAGCAGTCCCTCTGGTCATGGGTGGATCTGCCGCAGCGATAACATCTCTCAAAACGCTGTGTCATTTCATGGGTGCCGAAGTCCTATGTTTTTTGTTTTATCTCTGCAGCTCCTCCTGCGGCTGCTTTGTATGATACAGCCATACTGAAAGCCTTGTCCAGTGTTAAATCTTTCTCAGAAAGCAGCCTTTTCTGTGTTCCTTCACTTAGGAGACCACAGACGAATTTGTCTCGAAGATAATCTGCTAGTCCTGCCCCGAATTGGCAGTGCTTTGATAGCTTTCTTAATTCAGTGAGGTAATCAGCATTACTTTCATTCTTGTGTTGATTCCTCTTGAAGAATTTGAATCGTTCCACTATCAGCAGCGGTGTTGGGTTTAAGTGCTCCTGTAGGGTATCAACAATTTCTTTAAAATTCTTGTCCTTTGGTTTGGCTGGAGTGATTAAGTTTCGTAACAACCCGTATGTCTTTGCACCCATTAGATTTAGAAGTACTGACCCTTTTTTATCATTTTCTATTCCATTTGCAGTGCAATATACCTCCACTCTTTCCACATATGTGGTCCAATCCTCTATATCGTTATCAAAAGCATCAATATTGCCAGCCTTAGACATCCTGGAAAAAAAATGGCGCTTCCCGCGCTTTTCTTTCTTTTCTGCAGAAAAGATATGGTGCTTCCCGTGCTTCCCTGCCGCTGCTGCCGATGACAATGCTGTTTTCCGCGGTTTTAAAAAAAAAAATTATTTACAGGTGGAGACTCGTTCCCGCCGGACTCTCTCTGCGAGGTCTGAACGCCAACCTGATTGCAGCGCCGGCCATCTCCTGAGTGCTCCCTCCCCATCTGTTACTGCTTGCCTCCACCTTCGCTGCTTGGCCTCGCTGCAGAGCCAGCCGCTGGAGCCCCAGCCCAATGCCCAGGAAGGATTATTGCAGTACCTGCCACCAACTCGGCTAGCTGGTGAAACCACAGCTTTTTCTTTTTCTTGCTTCGATTTTGGACGTCAGAGGAATCGATGTCCTTGTGGTGCTGCCGAATTTCAGGTAAGTCCGTTTCCAATTCATCGCCACTGTTGTGTCCGTGTGTTAATAGAGACACTGAAGACAGGAGTTGGTTTCACAGGTGTTTACTGAACAAAGTCTGGAGGGGAACTAACTGATACAACACAATATACAGGCTTATATAGCCTGAGTGGCCATTACCGGCATTACAGTACACAGGGGGCTCTTAAAGGCACATACACTACACCAGTGAGTGTAGATCTGAACCCAGCCAGAGTCAGCACCTTCAGGGGAACAGAAACAGTGAATGTAGAACTGAACCCAGCCAGAGTCAGCACCATCAGGGGAGGAGAGGGAGGGGAACCAGTGAGTGTAGAACTGAACCTAGCCAGAGTCAGCACCTTCAGGGGAGGAGAGGCAGGGGAACCAGTGAGTGTGGAACTGAACCCAGCCTGAGTCAGCACCATCAGGGGAGGAGAACCAGTGAGTGTGGTACTGAACCCATCCAGAGTCAGCACCTTCAGGGGAGGAGAGGGAGGAGAACCACTGAGTGTGGAACTGAACCTAGCCAGAGTCAGCACATTCAGGGGAGGAGAGGTAGGTACCAGTGTGTGTAGAAATGAACCCAGCCAGAGATGGTTGTGAAAACAGGGAGAGGAGGAAAAACTGTCTTGAGACGTGTGATGTGTTTCGATTTTAACACAGGGAGGAGGGACAATGTGTGGGACAGGAATTTACAGCTTTGGAGGTACAAGAGAGGAAGGAATGTTCAGTAGAAACTAGAAATGTCTGTTCTGAATTTCTGTCCTGTACTTACAGTGATGAGTTTTGCATACTCCTTTTACAGGGTATTGGAAGGGGAGGATTTGCAGATGGGAAACTCAAACCAAACATCACGTCAAGGTCTGACAGAGTCACTCGATTCATCAGGACCTGAATATCATCAGCCTTTGAATGTGGAAGGAGAATTGTTTGTCTGTTCTGTCTGAGAGAAAAGATTTCAAACATCAGCGTGACTGGAAAAGCACCGAGACACACACACTTGAGTGAGAGTGCTCCAGTGCACTTACTGTGAAAAGAGCTTTAACCAGTTACACAGCCTGAAAAAACATTACACAATTCACAGCGGGGAGAAACCATGCACATGTTCTGTGTTTGGACGAGGCATCAACTAATCATCCAACCTGGAGAGACACAAGGACACCCGCACCACGGAAAAACTGGGGAAATGTGGGGACAGTGGGAAGGAATTCAATTCCCAATCTGAGCTGGATATGCATCATCGCACTCACACCAGGGAGAGGCCGTTCATCTGCTCTGTGTGTGGGAAGAGATTCACTCAGCCAAACCAACTGCTGAAACACCAGCGAGTTCACTCTGGGGAGAAGCCGCTCAGCTGCTCTGAGTGTGGAAGGAGATTCATTCAGTCATACAACCTGCTGAAACACCAGCGAGTTCACACTGGGGAGAGTCTGTTCACCTGCACTGAGTGTGGGAAGGGATTCAATCAGTCATACAACCTGCTGAAACACCAGCGAGTTCACACTGGGGCGAGACCTTTCACCTGCCCCGTGTGTATGAAGGGATTCACTCAGTCATCCGATCTGCTGACACACCAGCGAATTCACTCTGGAGAGAAGCCGTTCACCTGCTCTGAGTGTGGGAAGGGATTCACTCAGATATCCAACCTGTTGACACACCAGCGAGTTCACACTGGGGAGAGACCGTTCACCTGCTCTGAGTGTGGGAAGGGATTCACTCGGTCATCCACGCTGCTGAAACACCAGCGAGTTCACAAGTGACTGCAGGGGTTGGATTCTGCTGTTATTGCTGCTGTTAAGCACACCCTGACTTAATTTAATGTTCATTCTGACATTTGGGGTTTATTTCTGCTGATGTTAATAATCCCTATAACTGGGCTGGAGTTTAATATTTAGATTTTTCAAATAACACAGTTTGTCGATATTTGATGTCTCCAAGATAAGAGACCAATTGATCTCCTGTTACCGACTGCTCCATTTTTGGTCCTTTTCTGCTTTCTAACTCAAGATTATTTCAGTTCTCGTACTTTCGGTTACTCTCATTGACAAGTCCCAGCTCCCCATACCTTCCAGAGTGCCTCTCCTAGCCTTGATATCCAGGGAAGGTCTCGGTAACATACCCGGGATCAGTAAACACAAAACCCAGTCTGTTAATCACTTTCAGCTACTGGACTTAGCGTGTGTCCCACAGCATCTCTCTCACCTTCGATGTGTGAATAGAGCATCAGGCCTGCAAACCTGCTTTCAATTTAAATTTGAATCCACTCAGCAAGTGTATTTAAAAAAATACATACAAGTAAACTGTCGAAATCTCGACTCCAAGTAAGACTCTGAAACAATAAGTACCGTCAGGTAAGCAGAGCTTTATTTTACTTGTATACAAGGGGCGAGCATTCAGACAAGCAGCTGAAATAACTGTTGGATCCGTGATTCAGAGGATATGCTGTTATTAAATAATCACACGGATGCTGTACATTAACAATAAACAGCTCTTTACTGGAGGAGGGTAGTCTCAAGACTGGGGGTACAGAGGCATGTGCAAAGCTTATATACCGGTGTGGTCACTGCCAGTACTACAGTATACAGGAGCTGTAAAAGTAGTTCTGACTTAAAGGCACATACACTACAATTCCTCCCCTTTTAGATTAGTAATACCCCTAATATTCAAATAACAATTAACATTTCAACATGTACATTAAACAACAAAAGTCCATTTATTGATTCAGTCTTGGGACTAGGGACAGGGTCACTGGCAAGGCTTGGAAGTCTAAGCAAAGCCAGGCCTGGTTAGTACCTGGAGGGGTGACCATCAAGGATAGACCAGGTGCAGAAGGTCACGGAAGGAGCCCCGAAAAGGGGCGGTTGGTCAGAAGGAGGAGCGGCTGGTGAGCAGGCCTGGGCGTTGGGCTGAAGATTGTCAGACAGGAGGAATGGTGGAAATGGAATGGCGGCGCGCACTGACACAGCGGCTTTGCTTCTCCCAGTCATGGGAGCTTGCAAGATCACATTTCATTGTTCATGTACTTGGGCAATGACAATAAAGTTGAATTATTATTTGGGGCGGCTTCCTGACCCTTTCGGGATAGCGCCTTTCCGGAGGTTCTTGTTCTTGGTGCAGAGGCGATTCTGACCCCTTTTCATCGGGTTCCACTGCTACTGGGTCTGAAGTAGATGCTACCGGTATGTCGGGTTCAGCCCCAGGTACTTGAGACATGGGGTTGACGCATTCTTGTGACACTAAGATCTGATCGACGTGGCGTCTCACAATGTTCTCCCCGACATCCACTGTGTACATTAATGGCCCCTGCCTTGTACATATCATTCTGGGTTGCCATTTCTCTGTTCGATAGTCACGGGCCAAGACTGGTTGCCCTACATTGAAGCTCCTTGTCGGCTTCTCATTGATGTGCTGGAATTGTTTGTCCTCAACATTTCTTCACACATTTGGTCTGAGCAAGTCCAGATGAGATCTCAACCTTCGGTTAAAGAACATCATGGCCGGGGTCTGGTTGGTAACTGCATGTGTCGCGTTTCGGTAGGCTAATAAGAAATTGTCCATCTTATGCTATAGTGGAATTTCATCATCGCACATGGCCTTTATCGCCTTCTTAAAGGTTTGTACAAACCTCTCAGCCAATCCATTTGTGGCTGGATGATACGGGGCGGATGTGTAATGCCTTACCCCATTCCTTCTCATAAATTTTTGGAACTCGTTGGACACAAACTGTGGTCCTTTATCAGAGCAAATCTGCTCTGGCAACCCGTTTCTGGCAAATATGGTCCGTAGGACTGCGATCGTTTCCTCTGTAGTGGTTGAAGACATTTTTATCACCTCAGGCCACTTTGAATGAGCATCCACTGCTATTAAGAACATTGAGTCCATGAATGGACCAGTGAAATCAATATGCACCCGTTGCCATGGAGAGGAGGGCCAGCCCCATGGGTTTAGAGGGGCATGTGGTGGTGCATTTTGGACCTTCTGGCATCCTAAGCAGCTCTTAGTTAGGTCTTCGATTTGTTGATCGATTCCCGGCCACCACACATAAGGCTTTTCATTTTCACTCCCCCCAGATGAACTTCATGTAGCTCATTTAGAACTCTCTCCCTTAACTTGGGTGGAATCACCACTCTGGATCCACACATCACTGTCCCCTGGCAAACTGACAGCTGTTCTCTTCTGGATGAGAATGCTGGCAACAGTGAGTCGCCATGTGTTGGCCATCCCCTTACCGTCAATTCATATACCTGCGACAGCGTCGGATCATTGCGGGTCTCCTTCTCTATATCCACGTTTGTTACTGGCAATCGTTAAATTATTGATGAATAAAGTATCTCGATAGTGTCCACTGCTGGTGCTTCCTCCACAGTAGGCAGTGGCAGGCGCGATAGCCCATCAGCGTTCCCATGCTGTTTCATGCCTTTATATTCTATTTCATATTGATTCACCCCTAGAAACAGGGACCACCTTTGTAACTGCTGTGCAGTCATCACTGGAACACCCTTCTTAGGATTAAAGATGGAGACAAGTGGTTGGTGGTCCGTCAGCAAGGTGAACTTCTGCCCATACAGATAGTGGTTGAATTTTTTTACTCCCCATACTAGGCTGAGGGCCTCTCTGTCAATCTGGGCGTAGTTGCGCTCGGCTGAGGTTAGTAACCGAGACGCAAAGGCTACTGACCTCTCCAACCCGTCTGGGAATTTGTGCGACAGCACCGCTCCAATACCATAGGGTGATGCATCACATGCCAAACGAATTGGTAGTGCTGGGTTGAAATGGGCCAACACCTCTTTTGATGTGATCAATTCTTTACACTTCTGGAAAGCTCGTCTACATTCGTCATCCCACTTCCATGGTACCCCTGTTTGCAGTAGGGTGTTCAGTGGGTGTAATACCATAGACAAATTTGGTAAGAACTTGTGGTAGTAGTTTACCAGCCCGAGGAACGACCTCAGTTGTGACACATTTTCCGGTGCTGGAGCCTTGACTACTGCCTCAATCTTGTCAGGGGACTGATGTAACCCCTCTTCATCGATGATGTGGCCACAATACGAGATCTGTTTCTGGAAAAACTCGCACTTTTGGCGATTAGCTCATAGCCCATACTCCTTTAATCTGGTGAGCACCTTCTCCAAGTTGGCGAGGTGATCACCGTCATTTTCGCCCATGACCAAGATGTCGTCCAAATAACACTGGGTCCCTGGAATCCCTTGCAGGACTTGATCCATTGCCCTTTGCCAAATAACCGGAGCTGATGCTACTCCAAACACCAGCCGGTTGTATTGATAGAGACCTTTATGAGTGTTGATCGTAAGTTGTTGTTTCGAAGCTTCTTCTACCTCCATTTGCAAGTACGCCTGGGCTAGATCAATTTTGGTGAAGCGTTTACATCCAGATAGTGAGGCGAAAATATCCTCAATTCGTGGAAGCGGATATTGTACCGTGTGAAGGACTGGGTTCACTGTTACCTTAAAATCCCCACAGATGTGGACCTTCTTTGGTTCCCCAGGCGTATTACTCAACGACCTCTTCATTACAGGAACGATGGGTGTAGCCCACTCGCTCCAGTCCACTTTGGACAGTACTCCTGAACGTTCCAACCCTTCCAGCTCTGCTTCAACAGCTGGTCTGATCGCATAAGGCACTGGTCTGGCCTTCAGAAACTTTGGGCTTGCATTTTCCTCTATTTTAATCGTTGCTGTTATTCCTTTTAGTGTTCCTAGTCCCTCCTGGAACACTTCCTTTGCGTCAGTTAGCATTTTTGACAGTCGTCCAGGTGTGACGCCGTCATCCTTTTTGGCCTCAACCTTCAGTGCCTGTATGGAATGCCAATCTCATTGTATCTTCCGGATCCATTCACGTCCTAGCAGTGGTAGTCCTCCATCTGGCAATACATATATATCCATTTTAGGTATTTCCTGGCCTTTATATGTCACTTTCACCCTTATTTTTCCTTTGGGGTAGACTTTTTGCCCCGTATACGTCTTCAAGACAATCTCTGTAGCTTTCAAGGGTATGTGTGAAAATAGCCGCTTGTAGTCTCATTGATTTATGACTGTTAGAGCTGACCCTGTGTCCAATTCCATTTTCACTTGGACTCCGTCTACCTTGAGTGTAACCCTGATAGTCTGGTGATCCTCTATTTCAGTTACCTTATGTAGTTTCAGACAACCCAGCTCCTTGCTTCCGGAGTCTGTGTCACTTTTCTGTTCGTCTGAACCACTGTCCATCACCTGGAGTACCTTTTTGTACTTCTCCTGTGGAGATTTCTTACTGTTGGTTTTCTTCCGAGACCTGCAGACTCTTGCTATGTGTCCTGCTTTCCCACACTGTCTGCACGCTTGGTCCTTGAACCAACAATCTTTCTGGTCATGTGTTGTTCTGCCGCAGCGATAGCACTTCCCTGTTCCATAGGACATTTCATTGGTGCCATATTCTTGCGGTCTCCGTTGTATCTCTGCAGCGCCCCTTGCGGCTGCTTCGTGTGATACTGCCATACTGAAAGCATTGTCCAGTGTAAGATCCTTTTCCGACAGAAGCCGTTTCTGGGTTCCTTCACTCTGTAGCCCACACAAACTTGTCCCTTAACGTATCTGCTAGTCCTGCTTCAAACTGGCAGTGTTTTGATAGCTTGCGCAGTTCCGTTAGGTACTCAGCATTGCTTTCGTCTTTGTGTTGGTTCCTTTTATGGAACTTAAATCATTCTGCTATCAGCAGCGGTGTGGGGTTTAAGTGGTCCTGTAGGATTTCTACTAGGCTTTCAAAATTCTTGTTTACCGGCTTCTCTGGGGTTATTAGATTTCGCAGTAACCCATAAGTTTTTGCACCCATGCAATTTAACAGAACGAGTGCTTTATTAGCATCTGGCACTTCATTTGCCCTGCAGCACACCTCAATACGTTCCACATATGTTGCCCGTGCTTCCCCTTCTTCTCTGCTGGCACAAAATGGCATCTCCCGCGCTTTCCTTCCTTCCCGTGCTCGCCCTTCTTCTCTGCTGCAGCTTCTAAAAATGGCATCTCCTGCGCTCTTCCTTCTTCTCTGCGGCTCAATGGCATCGCCCGCGCTCCCCTTTTTTCACCCCGCAGACCCTGTTCAGCCCGTGAGCCCTGGCTGTGCTCTGCGCATTCTTCTTTTTATATTTTTCGACGCCGCTCCGTCGAGGACCCGGCTGTTTCTTTACCCTCTCTCTCTCCGTTTTGTTTTCTTTTTCTCGACGCCGCTCGGTGTTCAACCCCCGGCTGCACCCTGTGCTCTTCACCCTCTGTCTTACCCCGTTGACGCTGCTCGGCTTTCTCTCCACCATCGGTCGGCTCCAGCCGCCGCTGCTCGGGAAGGGTCTGTGCTGGACAAGTCGTCAGTCTCTTGCTGCTCGTCGTGGCTGGGGAACCATGCCCGGCTCTCCACAGCCTCCCCTGTGAAGTTCAATCTCTGCCTGACGGCTGGGCGGCTGCTCGTGGTTGACGCTCGTGTTCCTGGCCTCGACCAATTTTTTTTTTTTATGTTGCAGGTAGATTCGAATTGACACTCGTCGCCACTGTTGGATCCGTGATTCAGAGGATATGCTGTTATTAAATAATCACACAGATGCTGTACATTAACAATAAACAGGTCTTTACTGGAGGAGGGTAGTCTCAAGACTGGGGGTACAGAGGCATGCGCAAAGCTTATATACCGGTGTGGTCACTGCCAGTACTACAGTATACAGGAGCTGTAAAAGTAGTTCTGACTTAAAGGCACATAAACTACAACTCCTCCCCTTTTAGATTAGTAGTACCCCTAATATTCAAATAACAATTAACATTTCAACATGTACATTAAACAACAAAAGTCCATTTATAGATTCAGTCTTTGGGGTGGCTTCCTGACCCTTTCGGGATAGCGCCTTTCCGGAGGTTCTTGTTCTTGGTGCAGAGGCGATTCTGACCCCTTTTCATCTGGTAGTTGAACGGGTTCCACTGCTACTGGGTCTGAAGTAAATGCTACCGGTATGTCGGGTTCAGCCCCAGGTACTCGAGACATGGGGTTGACGCATTCCTGTGACACTAAGATCTGATCGACGTGGCATCTCACAATGTTCTCCCCGACATCCACTGTGTACATTAATGGCCCCTGCCTTGTACATATCATTCTGGGTTGCCATTTCTCTGTTCGATAGTCACGGGCCAAGACTGGTTGCCCTACATTGAAGCTCCTTGTCGGCTTCTCATTGATGTGCTGGAATTGTTTGTCCTCAACATTTCTTCACACATTTGGTCTGAGCAAATCCAGATGAGATCTCAACCTTCGGTTAAAGAACATCATGGCCGGGGTCTGGTTGGTAACTGCATGTGTCGTGTTTCGGTAGGCTAATAAGAAATTGTCCATCTTATGCTATAGTGGAATTTCATCATCGCACATGGCCTTTATCGCCTTCTTAAAGGTTTGTACAAGCCTCTCAGCCAATCCATTTGTGGCTGGATGATACGGGGTGGATGTGTAATGCGTTACCCCATTCCTTCTCATAAATTTTTGGAACTCGTCGGACACAAACTGTGGTCCATTATCAGAGCAAATCTGCTCTGGCAACCCGTTTCTGGCAAATATGGTCCGTAGGACTGCAATCGTTTTCTCTGTAGTGGTTGAAGACATTTTTATCACCTCAGGCCACTTTGAATGAGCATCCACTGCTATTAAGAACATTGAGTCCATGAATGGACCAGCGAAATCAATATGCACCCGTTGCCATGGAGAGGAGGGCCAGTCCCATGGGTTTAGAGGGGCATGTGGTGGTGCATTTTGGACCTTCTGGCATCCTAAGCAGCTCTTAGTTAGGTCTTCGATTTGTTGATCGATTCCCGGCCACCACACATAAGGCTTTTCATTTTCACTCCCCCCAGATGAACTTCATGTAGCTCATTTAGAACTCTCTCCCTTAACTTGGGTGGAATCACCACTCTGGATCCACACATCACTGTCCCCTGGCAAACTGACAGCTGTTCTCTTCTGGATGAGAATGCTGGCAACAGTGAGTCGCCATGTGTTGGCCATCCCCTTACCGTCAATTCATATACCTGCGACAGCGTCGGATCATTGCGGGTCTCCTTCTCTATATCCACGTTTGTTACTGGCAATCGTTAAATTATTGATGAATAAAGTATCTCGATAGTGTCCACTGCTGGTGCTTCCTCCACAGTAGGCAGTGGCAGGCGCGATAGCCCATCAGCGTTCCCATGCTGTTTCGTGCCTTTATATTCTATTTCATATTGATTCACCCCTAGAAACAGGGACCATCTTTGTAACTGCTGTGCAGTCATCACTGGAACACCCTTCTTAGGATTAAAGATGGAGACAAGTGGTTGGTGGTCCGTCAGCAAGGTGAACTTCTGCCCATACAGATAGTGGTTGAATTTTTTTACTCCCCATACTAGGCTGAGGGCCTCTCTGTCAATCTGGGCGTAGTTGCGCTCGGCTGAGGTTAGTAACCGAGACGCAAAGGCTACTGACCTCTCCAACCCGTCTGGGAATTTGTGCGACAGCACCGCTCCAATACCATAGGGTGATGCATCACATGCCAAACGAATTGGTAGTGCTGGGTTGAAATGGGCCAACACCTCTTTTGATGTGATCAATTCTTTACACTTCTGGAAAGCTCGTCTACATTCGTTATCCCACTTCCATGGTACCCCTGTTTGCAGTAGGGTGTTCAGTGGGTGTAATACCATAGACAAATTTGGTAAGAACTTGTGGTAGTAGTTTACCAGCCCGAGGAACGACCTCAGTTGTGACACATTTTCCGGTGCTGGAGCCTTGACTACTGCCTCAATCTTGTCAGGGGACTGATGTAACCCCTCTTCATCGATGATGTGGCCACAATACGAGATCTGTTTCTGGAAAAACTCGCACTTTTGGCGATTAGCTCATAGCCCATACTCCTTTAATCTGGTGAGCACCTTCTCCAAGTTGGCGAGGTGATCACCGTCATTTTCGCCCGTGACCAAGATGTCGTCCAAATAACACTGGGTCCCTGGAATCCCTTGCAGGACTTGATCCATTGCCCTTTGCCAAATAACCGGAGCTGATGCTACTCCAAACACCAGCCGGTTGTATTGATAGAGACCTTTATGAGTGTTGATCGTAAGTTGTTGTTTCGAAGCTTCTTCTACCTCCATTTGCAAGTACGCCTGGGCTAGATCAATTTTGGTGAAGCGTTTACATCCAGATAGTGAGGCGAAAATATCCTCAATTCGTGGAAGCGGATATTGTACCGTGTGAAGGACTGGGTTCACTGTTACCTTAAAATCCCCACAGATGTGGACCTTCTTTGGTTCCCCAGGCGTATTACTCAACGACCTCTTCATTACAGGAACGATGGGTGTAGCCCACTCGCTCCAGTCCACTTTGGACAGTACTCCTGAACGTTCCAACCCTTCCAGCTCTGCTTCAACAGCTGGTCTGATCGCATAAGGCACTGGTCTGGCCTTCAGAAACTTTGGGCTTGCATTTTCCTCTATTTTAATCGTTGCTGTTATTCCTTTTAGTGTTCCTAGTCCCTCCTGGAACACTTCCTTTGCGTCAGTTAGCATTTTTGACAGTCGTCCAGGTGTGACGCCGTCATCCTTTTTGGCCTCAACCTTCAGTGCCTGTATGGAATGCCAATCTCATTGTATCTTCCGGATCCATTCACGTCCTAGCAGTGGTAGTCCTCCATCTGGCAATACATATATATCCATTTTAGGTATTTCCTGGCCTTTATATGTCACTTTCACCCTTATTTTTCCTTTGGGGTAGACTTTTTGCCCCGTATACGTCTTCAAGACAATCTCTGTAGCTTTCAAGGGTATGTGTGAAAATAGCCGCTTGTAGTCTCATTGATTTATGACTGTTAGAGCTGACCCTGTGTCCAATTCCATTTTCACTTGGACTCCGTCTACCTTGAGTGTAACCCTGATAGTCTGGTGATCCTCTATTTCAGTTACCTTATGTAGTTTCAGACAACCCAGCTCCTTGCTTCCGGAGTCTGTGTCACTTTTCTGTTCGTCTGAACCACTGTCCATCACCTGGAGTACCTTTTTGTACTTCTCCTGTGGAGATTTCTTACTGTTGGTTTTCTTCCGAGACCTGCAGACTCTTGCTATGTGTCCTGCTTTCCCACACTGTCTGCACGCTTGGTCCTTGAACCAACAATCTTTCTGGTCATGTGTTGTTCTGCCGCAGCGATAGCACTTCCCTGTTCCATAGGACATTTCATTGGTGCCATATTCTTGCGGTCTCCGTTGTATCTCTGCAGCGCCCCTTGCGGCTGCTTCGTGTGATACTGCCATACTGAAAGCATTGTCCAGTGTAAGATCCTTTTCCGACAGAAGCCGTTTCTGGGTTCCTTCACTCTGTAGCCCACACAAACTTGTCCCTTAACGTATCTGCTAGTCCTGCTTCAAACTGGCAGTGTTTTGATAGCTTGCGCAGTTCCGTTAGGTACTCAGCATTGCTTTCGTCTTTGTGTTGGTTCCTTTTATGGAACTTAAATCATTCTGCTATCAGCAGCGGTGTGGGGTTTAAGTGGTCCTGTAGGATTTCTACTAGGCTTTCAAAATTCTTGTTTACCGGCTTCTCTGGGGTTATTAGATTTCGCAGTAACCCATAAGTTTTTGCACCCATGCAATTTAACAGAACGAGTGCTTTATTAGCATCTGGCACTTCATTTGCCCTGCAGCACACCTCAATACGTTCCACATATGTTGCCCGTGCTTCCCCTTCTTCTCTGCTGGCACAAAATGGCATCTCCCGCGCTTTCCTTCCTTCCCGTGCTCGCCCTTCTTCTCTGCTGCAGCTTCTAAAAATGGCATCTCCTGCGCTCTTCCTTCTTCTCTGCGGCTCAATGGCATCGCCCGCGCTCCCCTTTTTTCACCCCGCAGACCCTGTTCAGCCCGTGAGCCCTGGCTGTGCTCTGCGCATTCTTCTTTTTATATTTTTCGACGCCGCTCCGTCGAGGACCCGGCTGTTTCTTTACCCTCTCTCTCTCCGTTTTGTTTTCTTTTTCTCGACGCCGCTCGGTGTTCAACCCCCGGCTGCACCCTGTGCTCTTCACCCTCTGTCTTACCCCGTTGACGCTGCTCGGCTTTCTCTCCACCATCGGTCGGCTCCAGCCGCCGCTGCTCGGGAAGGGTCTGTGCTGGACAAGTCGTCAGTCTCTTGCTGCTCGTCGTGGCTGGGGAACCATGCCCGGCTCTCCACAGCCTCCCCTGTGAAGTTCAATCTCTGCCTGACGGCTGGGCGGCTGCTCGTGGTTGACGCTCGTGTTCCTGGCCTCGACCAATTTTTTTTTTTTATGTTGCAGGTAGATTCGAATTGACACTCGTCGCCACTGTTGGATCCGTGATTCAGAGGATATGCTGTTATTAAATAATCACACAGATGCTGTACATTAACAATAAACAGGTCTTTACTGGAGGAGGGTAGTCTCAAGACTGGGGGTACAGAGGCATGCGCAAAGCTTATATACCGGTGTGGTCACTGCCAGTACTACAGTATACAGGAGCTGTAAAAGTAGTTCTGACTTAAAGGCACATAAACTACAACTCCTCCCCTTTTAGATTAGTAGTACCCCTAATATTCAAATAACAATTAACATTTCAACATGTACATTAAACAACAAAAGTCCATTTATAGATTCAGTCTTTGGGGTGGCTTCCTGACCCTTTCGGGATAGCGCCTTTCCGGAGGTTCTTGTTCTTGGTGCAGAGGCGATTCTGACCCCTTTTCATCTGGTAGTTGAACGGGTTCCACTGCTACTGGGTCTGAAGTAAATGCTACCGGTATGTCGGGTTCAGCCCCAGGTACTCGAGACATGGGGTTGACGCATTCCTGTGACACTAAGATCTGATCGACGTGGCATCTCACAATGTTCTCCCCGACATCCACTGTGTACATTAATGGCCCCTGCCTTGTACATATCATTCTGGGTTGCCATTTCTCTGTTCGATAGTCACGGGCCAAGACTGGTTGCCCTACATTGAAGCTCCTTGTCGGCTTCTCATTGATGTGCTGGAATTGTTTGTCCTCAACATTTCTTCACACATTTGGTCTGAGCAAATCCAGATGAGATCTCAACCTTCGGTTAAAGAACATCATGGCCGGGGTCTGGTTGGTAACTGCATGTGTCGTGTTTCGGTAGGCTAATAAGAAATTGTCCATCTTATGCTATAGTGGAATTTCATCATCGCACATGGCCTTTATCGCCTTCTTAAAGGTTTGTACAAGCCTCTCAGCCAATCCATTTGTGGCTGGATGATACGGGGTGGATGTGTAATGCGTTACCCCATTCCTTCTCATAAATTTTTGGAACTCGTCGGACACAAACTGTGGTCCATTATCAGAGCAAATCTGCTCTGGCAACCCGTTTCTGGCAAATATGGTCCGTAGGACTGCAATCGTTTTCTCTGTAGTGGTTGAAGACATTTTTATCACCTCAGGCCACTTTGAATGAGCATCCACTGCTATTAAGAACATTGAGTCCATGAATGGACCAGCGAAATCAATATGCACCCGTTGCCATGGAGAGGAGGGCCAGTCCCATGGGTTTAGAGGGGCATGTGGTGGTGCATTTTGGACCTTCTGGCATCCTAAGCAGCTCTTAGTTAGGTCTTCGATTTGTTGATCGATTCCCGGCCACCACACATAAGGCTTTTCATTTTCACTCCCCCCAGATGAACTTCATGTAGCTCATTTAGAACTCTCTCCCTTAACTTGGGTGGAATCACCACTCTGGATCCACACATCACTGTCCCCTGGCAAACTGACAGCTGTTCTCTTCTGGATGAGAATGCTGGCAACAGTGAGTCGCCATGTGTTGGCCATCCCCTTACCGTCAATTCATATACCTGCGACAGCGTCGGATCATTGCGGGTCTCCTTCTCTATATCCACGTTTGTTACTGGCAATCGTTAAATTATTGATGAATAAAGTATCTCGATAGTGTCCACTGCTGGTGCTTCCTCCACAGTAGGCAGTGGCAGGCGCGATAGCCCATCAGCGTTCCCATGCTGTTTCGTGCCTTTATATTCTATTTCATATTGATTCACCCCTAGAAACAGGGACCATCTTTGTAACTGCTGTGCAGTCATCACTGGAACACCCTTCTTAGGATTAAAGATGGAGACAAGTGGTTGGTGGTCCGTCAGCAAGGTGAACTTCTGCCCATACAGATAGTGGTTGAATTTTTTTACTCCCCATACTAGGCTGAGGGCCTCTCTGTCAATCTGGGCGTAGTTGCGCTCGGCTGAGGTTAGTAACCGAGACGCAAAGGCTACTGACCTCTCCAACCCGTCTGGGAATTTGTGCGACAGCACCGCTCCAATACCATAGGGTGATGCATCACATGCCAAACGAATTGGTAGTGCTGGGTTGAAATGGGCCAACACCTCTTTTGATGTGATCAATTCTTTACACTTCTGGAAAGCTCGTCTACATTCGTTATCCCACTTCCATGGTACCCCTGTTTGCAGTAGGGTGTTCAGTGGGTGTAATACCATAGACAAATTTGGTAAGAACTTGTGGTAGTAGTTTACCAGCCCGAGGAACGACCTCAGTTGTGACACATTTTCCGGTGCTGGAGCCTTGACTACTGCCTCAATCTTGTCAGGGGACTGATGTAACCCCTCTTCATCGATGATGTGGCCACAATACGAGATCTGTTTCTGGAAAAACTCGCACTTTTGGCGATTAGCTCATAGCCCATACTCCTTTAATCTGGTGAGCACCTTCTCCAAGTTGGCGAGGTGATCACCGTCATTTTCGCCCGTGACCAAGATGTCGTCCAAATAACACTGGGTCCCTGGAATCCCTTGCAGGACTTGATCCATTGCCCTTTGCCAAATAACCGGAGCTGATGCTACTCCAAACACCAGCCGGTTGTATTGATAGAGACCTTTATGAGTGTTGATCGTAAGTTGTTGTTTCGAAGCTTCTTCTACCTCCATTTGCAAGTACGCCTGGGCTAGATCAATTTTGGTGAAGCGTTTACATCCAGATAGTGAGGCGAAAATATCCTCAATTCGTGGAAGCGGATATTGTACCGTGTGAAGGACTGGGTTCACTGTTACCTTAAAATCCCCACAGATGTGGACCTTCTTTGGTTCCCCAGGCGTATTACTCAACGACCTCTTCATTACAGGAACGATGGGTGTAGCCCACTCGCTCCAGTCCACTTTGGACAGTACTCCTGAACGTTCCAACCCTTCCAGCTCTGCTTCAACAGCTGGTCTGATCGCATAAGGCACTGGTCTGGCCTTCAGAAACTTTGGGCTTGCATTTTCCTCTATTTTAATCGTTGCTGTTATTCCTTTTAGTGTTCCTAGTCCCTCCTGGAACACTTCCTTTGCGTCAGTTAGCATTTTTGACAGTCGTCCAGATGTGACGCCGTCATCCTTTTTGGCCTCAACCTTCAGTGCCTGTATGGAATGCCAATCTCATTGTATCTTCCGGATCCATTCACGTCCTAGCAGTGGTAGTCCTCCATCTGGCAATACATATATATCCATTTTAGGTATTTCCTGGCCTTTATATGTCACTTTCACCCTTATTTTTCCTTTGGGGTAGACTTTTTGCCCCGTATACGTCTTCAAGACAATCTCTGTAGCTTTCAAGGGTATGTGTGAAAATAGCCGCTTGTAGTCTCATTGATTTATGACTGTTAGAGCTGACCCTGTGTCCAATTCCATTTTCACTTGGACTCCGTCTACCTTGAGTGTAACCCTGATAGTCTGGTGATCCTCTATTTCAGTTACCTTATGTAGTTTCAGACAACCCAGCTCCTTGCTTCCGGAGTCTGTGTCACTTTTCTGTTCGTCTGAACCACTGTCCATCACCTGGAGTACCTTTTTGTACTTCTCCTGTGGAGATTTCTTACTGTTGGTTTTCTTCCGAGACCTGCAGACTCTTGCTATGTGTCCTGCTTTCCCACACTGTCTGCACGCTTGGTCCTTGAACCAACAATCTTTCTGGTCATGTGTTGTTCTGCCGCAGCGATAGCACTTCCCTGTTCCATAGGACATTTCATTGGTGCCATATTCTTGCGGTCTCCGTTGTATCTCTGCAGTGCCCCTTGCGGCTGCTTCGTGTGATACTGCCATACTGAAAGCATTGTCCAGTGTAAGATCCTTTTCCGACAGAAGCCGTTTCTGGGTTCCTTCACTCTGTAGCCCACACAAACTTGTCCCTTAACGTATCTGCTAGTCCTGCTTCAAACTGGCAGTGTTTTGATAGCTTGCGCAGTTCCGTTAGGTACTCAGCATTGCTTTCGTCTTTGTGTTGGTTCCTTTTATGGAACTTAAATCGTTCTGCTATCAGCAGCGGTGTGGGGTTTAAGTGGTCCTGTAGGATTTCTACTAGGCTTTCAAAATTCTTGTTTACCGGCTTCTCTGGGTTATTAGATTTCGCAGTAACCCATAAGTTTTTGCACCCATGCAATTTAACAGAACGAGTGCTTTATTAGCATCTGGCACTTCATTCGCCCTGCAGTACACCTCAATACGTTCCACATATGTTGCCCGTGCTTCCCCTTCTTCTCTGCTGGCACAAAATGGCATCTCCCGCACTTTCCTTCCTTCCCGCGCTCGCCCTTCTTCTCTGCTGCGGCTTCTAAAAATGGCATCTCCCGCGCTCTTCCTTCTTCTCTGCGGCTCAATGGCGTCTCCCGCGCTCCCCTTTTTTCACCCCGCGGACCCTGTTCAGCCCGTGAGCCCTGGCTGTGCTCTGCGTGTTCTTCTTTTTATATTTTTCGACGCCGCTCCGTCGAGGACCCGGCTGTTTCTTTACCCTCTCTCTCTCCGTTTTGTTTTCTTTTTCTCGACGCCGCTCGGTGTTCAACCCCCGGCTGCACCCTGTGCTCTTCACCCTCTGTCTTACCCCGTTGACGCTGCTCGGCTTTCTCTCCACCATCGGTCGGCTCCAGCCGCCGCTGCTCGGGAAGGGTCTGTGCTGGACAAGTCGTCAGTCTCTTGCTGCTCGTCGTGGCTGGGGAACCATGCCCGGCTCTCCACAGCCTCCCCTGTGAAGTTCAATCTCTGCCTGACGGCTGGGCGGCTGCTCGTGGTTGACGCTCGTGTTCCTGGCCTCGACCAATTTTTTTTTTTTATGTTGCAGGTAGATTCGAATTGACACTCGTCGCCACTGTTGGATCCGTGATTCAGAGGATATGCTGTTATTAAATAATCACACAGATGCTGTACATTAACAATAAACAGGTCTTTACTGGAGGAGGGTAGTCTCAAGACTGGGGGTACAGAGGCATGCGCAAAGCTTATATACCGGTGTGGTCACTGCCAGTACTACAGTATACAGGAGCTGTAAAAGTAGTTCTGACTTAAAGGCACATAAACTACAACTCCTCCCCTTTTAGATTAGTAGTACCCCTAATATTCAAATAACAATTAACATTTCAACATGTACATTAAACAACAAAAGTCCATTTATAGATTCAGTCTTTGGGGTGGCTTCCTGACCCTTTCGGGATAGCACCTTTCCGGAGGTTCTTGTTCTTGGTGCAGAGGCGATTCTGACCCCTTTTCATCTGGTAGTTGAACGGGTTCCACTGCTACTGGGTCTGAAGTAAATGCTACCGGTATGTCGGGTTCAGCCCCAGGTACTCGAGACATGGGGTTGACGCATTCCTGTGACACTAAGATCTGATCGACGTGGCGTCTCACAATGTTCTCCCCGACATCCACTGTGTACATTAATGGCCCCTGCCTTGTACATATCATTCTGGGTTGCCATTTCTCTGTTCGATAGTCACGGGCCAAGACTGGTTGCCCTACATTGAAGCTCCTTGTCGGCTTCTCATTGATGTGCTGGAATTGTTTGTCCTCAACATTTCTTCACACATTTGGTCTGAGCAAATCCAGATGAGATCTCAACCTTCGGTTAAAGAACATCATGGCCGGGGTCTGGTTGGTAACTGCATGTGTCGTGTTTCGGTAGGCTAATAAGAAATTGTCCATCTTATGCTATAGTGGAATTTCATCATCGCACATGGCCTTTATCGCCTTCTTAAAGGTTTGTACAAGCCTCTCAGCCAATCCATTTGTGGCTGGATGATACGGGGTGGATGTGTAATGCGTTACCCCATTCCTTCTCATAAATTTTTGGAACTCGTCGGACACAAACTGTGGTCCATTATCAGAGCAAATCTGCTCTGGCAACCCGTTTCTGGCAAATATGGTCCGTAGGACTGCAATCGTTTTCTCTGTAGTGGTTGAAGACATTTTTATCACCTCAGGCCACTTTGAATGAGCATCCACTGCTATTAAGAACATTGAGTCCATGAATGGACCAGCGAAATCAATATGCACCCGTTGCCATGGAGAGGAGGGCCAGTCCCATGGGTTTAGAGGGGCATGTGGTGGTGCATTTTGGACCTTCTGGCATCCTAAGCAGCTCTTAGTTAGGTCTTCGATTTGTTGATCGATTCCCGGCCACCACACATAAGGCTTTTCATTTTCACTCCCCCCAGATGAACTTCATGTAGCTCATTTAGAACTCTCTCCCTTAACTTGGGTGGAATCACCACTCTGGATCCACACATCACTGTCCCCTGGCAAACTGACAGCTGTTCTCTTCTGGATGAGAATGCTGGCAACAGTGAGTCGCCATGTGTTGGCCATCCCCTTACCGTCAATTCATATACCTGCGACAGCGTCGGATCATTGCGGGTCTCCTTCTCTATATCCACGTTTGTTACTGGCAATCGTTAAATTATTGATGAATAAAGTATCTCGATAGTGTCCACTGCTGGTGCTTCCTCCACAGTAGGCAGTGGCAGGCGCGATAGCCCATCAGCGTTCCCATGCTGTTTCGTGCCTTTATATTCTATTTCATATTGATTCACCCCTAGAAACAGGGACCATCTTTGTAACTGCTGTGCAGTCATCACTGGAACACCCTTCTTAGGATTAAAGATGGAGACAAGTGGTTGGTGGTCCGTCAGCAAGGTGAACTTCTGCCCATACAGATAGTGGTTGAATTTTTTTACTCCCCATACTAGGCTGAGGGCCTCTCTGTCAATCTGGGCGTAGTTGCGCTCGGCTGAGGTTAGTAACCGAGACGCAAAGGCTACTGACCTCTCCAACCCGTCTGGGAATTTGTGCGACAGCACCGCTCCAATACCATAGGGTGATGCATCACATGCCAAACGAATTGGTAGTGCTGGGTTGAAATGGGCCAACACCTCTTTTGATGTGATCAATTCTTTACACTTCTGGAAAGCTCGTCTACATTCGTTATCCCACTTCCATGGTACCCCTGTTTGCAGTAGGGTGTTCAGTGGGTGTAATACCATAGACAAATTTGGTAAGAACTTGTGGTAGTAGTTTACCAGCCCGAGGAACGACCTCAGTTGTGACACATTTTCCGGTGCTGGAGCCTTGACTACTGCCTCAATCTTGTCAGGGGACTGATGTAACCCCTCTTCATCGATGATGTGGCCACAATACGAGATCTGTTTCTGGAAAAACTCGCACTTTTGGCGATTAGCTCATAGCCCATACTCCTTTAATCTGGTGAGCACCTTCTCCAAGTTGGCGAGGTGATCACCGTCATTTTCGCCCGTGACCAAGATGTCGTCCAAATAACACTGGGTCCCTGGAATCCCTTGCAGGACTTGATCCATTGCCCTTTGCCAAATAACCGGAGCTGATGCTACTCCAAACACCAGCCGGTTGTATTGATAGAGACCTTTATGAGTGTTGATCGTAAGTTGTTGTTTCGAAGCTTCTTCTACCTCCATTTGCAAGTACGCCTGGGCTAGATCAATTTTGGTGAAGCGTTTACATCCAGATAGTGAGGCGAAAATATCCTCAATTCGTGGAAGCGGATATTGTACCGTGTGAAGGACTGGGTTCACTGTTACCTTAAAATCCCCACAGATGTGGACCTTCTTTGGTTCCCCAGGCGTATTACTCAACGACCTCTTCATTACAGGAACGATGGGTGTAGCCCACTCGCTCCAGTCCACTTTGGACAGTACTCCTGAACGTTCCAACCCTTCCAGCTCTGCTTCAACAGCTGGTCTGATCGCATAAGGCACTGGTCTGGCCTTCAGAAACTTTGGGCTTGCATTTTCCTCTATTTTAATCGTTGCTGTTATTCCTTTTAGTGTTCCTAGTCCCTCCTGGAACACTTCCTTTGCGTCAGTTAGCATTTTTGACAGTCGTCCAGATGTGACGCCGTCATCCTTTTTGGCCTCAACCTTCAGTGCCTGTATGGAATGCCAATCTCATTGTATCTTCCGGATCCATTCACGTCCTAGCAGTGGTAGTCCTCCATCTGGCAATACATATATATCCATTTTAGGTATTTCCTGGCCTTTATATGTCACTTTCACCCTTATTTTTCCTTTGGGGTAGACTTTTTGCCCCGTATACGTCTTCAAGACAATCTCTGTAGCTTTCAAGGGTATGTGTGAAAATAGCCGCTTGTAGTCTCATTGATTTATGACTGTTAGAGCTGACCCTGTGTCCAATTCCATTTTCACTTGGACTCCGTCTACCTTGAGTGTAACCCTGATAGTCTGGTGATCCTCTATTTCAGTTACCTTATGTAGTTTCAGACAACCCAGCTCCTTGCTTCCGGAGTCTGTGTCACTTTTCTGTTCGTCTGAACCACTGTCCATCACCTGGAGTACCTTTTTGTACTTCTCCTGTGGAGATTTCTTACTGTTGGTTTTCTTCCGAGACCTGCAGACTCTTGCTATGTGTCCTGCTTTCCCACACTGTCTGCACGCTTGGTCCTTGAACCAACAATCTTTCTGGTCATGTGTTGTTCTGCCGCAGCGATAGCACTTCCCTGTTCCATAGGACATTTCATTGGTGCCATATTCTTGCGGTCTCCGTTGTATCTCTGCAGTGCCCCTTGCGGCTGCTTCGTGTGATACTGCCATACTGAAAGCATTGTCCAGTGTAAGATCCTTTTCCGACAGAAGCCGTTTCTGGGTTCCTTCACTCTGTAGCCCACACAAACTTGTCCCTTAACGTATCTGCTAGTCCTGCTTCAAACTGGCAGTGTTTTGATAGCTTGCGCAGTTCCGTTAGGTACTCAGCATTGCTTTCGTCTTTGTGTTGGTTCCTTTTATGGAACTTAAATCGTTCTGCTATCAGCAGCGGTGTGGGGTTTAAGTGGTCCTGTAGGATTTCTACTAGGCTTTCAAAATTCTTGTTTACCGGCTTCTCTGGGTTATTAGATTTCGCAGTAACCCATAAGTTTTTGCACCCATGCAATTTAACAGAACGAGTGCTTTATTAGCATCTGGCACTTCATTCGCCCTGCAGTACACCTCAATACGTTCCACATATGTTGCCCGTGCTTCCCCTTCTTCTCTGCTGGCACAAAATGGCATCTCCCGCACTTTCCTTCCTTCCCGCGCTCGCCCTTCTTCTCTGCTGCGGCTTCTAAAAATGGCATCTCCCGCGCTCTTCCTTCTTCTCTGCGGCTCAATGGCGTCTCCCGCGCTCCCCTTTTTTCACCCCGCGGACCCTGTTCAGCCCGTGAGCCCTGGCTGTGCTCTGCGTGTTCTTCTTTTTATATTTTTCGACGCCGCTCCGTCGAGGACCCGGCTGTTTCTTTACCCTCTCTCTCTCCGTTTTGTTTTCTTTTTCTCGACGCCGCTCGGTGTTCAACCCCCGGCTGCACCCTGTGCTCTTCACCCTCTGTCTTACCCCGTTGACGCTGCTCGGCTTTCTCTCCACCATCGGTCGGCTCCAGCCGCCGCTGCTCGGGAAGGGTCTGTGCTGGACAAGTCGTCAGTCTCTTGCTGCTCGTCGTGGCTGGGGAACCATGCCCGGCTCTCCACAGCCTCCCCTGTGAAGTTCAATCTCTGCCTGACGGCTGGGCGGCTGCTCGTGGTTGACGCTCGTGTTCCTGGCCTCGACCAATTTTTTTTTTTTATGTTGCAGGTAGATTCGAATTGACACTCGTCGCCACTGTTGGATCCGTGATTCAGAGGATATGCTGTTATTAAATAATCACACAGATGCTGTACATTAACAATAAACAGGTCTTTACTGGAGGAGGGTAGTCTCAAGACTGGGGGTACAGAGGCATGCGCAAAGCTTATATACCGGTGTGGTCACTGCCAGTACTACAGTATACAGGAGCTGTAAAAGTAGTTCTGACTTAAAGGCACATAAACTACAACTCCTCCCCTTTTAGATTAGTAGTACCCCTAATATTCAAATAACAATTAACATTTCAACATGTACATTAAACAACAAAAGTCCATTTATAGATTCAGTCTTTGGGGTGGCTTCCTGACCCTTTTGGGATAGCACCTTTCCGGAGGTTCTTGTTCTTGGTGCAGAGGCGATTCTGACCCCTTTTCATCTGGTAGTTGAACGGGTTCCACTGCTACTGGGTCTGAAGTAAATGCTACCGGTATGTCGGGTTCAGCCCCAGGTACTCGAGACATGGGGTTGACGCATTCCTGTGACACTAAGATCTGATCGACGTGGCGTCTCACAATGTTCTCCCCGACATCCACTGTGTACATTAATGGCCCCTGCCTTGTACATATCATTCTGGGTTGCCATTTCTCTGTTCGATAGTCACGGGCCAAGACTGGTTGCCCTACATTGAAGCTCCTTGTCGGCTTCTCATTGATGTGCTGGAATTGTTTGTCCTCAACATTTCTTCACACATTTGGTCTGAGCAAATCCAGATGAGATCTCAACCTTCGGTTAAAGAACATCATGGCCGGGGTCTGGTTGGTAACTGCATGTGTCGTGTTTCGGTAGGCTAATAAGAAATTGTCCATCTTATGCTATAGTGGAATTTCATCATCGCACATGGCCTTTATCGCCTTCTTAAAGGTTTGTACAAGCCTCTCAGCCAATCCATTTGTGGCTGGATGATACGGGGTGGATGTGTAATGCGTTACCCCATTCCTTCTCATAAATTTTTGGAACTCGTCGGACACAAACTGTGGTCCATTATCAGAGCAAATCTGCTCTGGCAACCCGTTTCTGGCAAATATGGTCCGTAGGACTGCAATCGTTTTCTCTGTAGTGGTTGAAGACATTTTTATCACCTCAGGCCACTTTGAATGAGCATCCACTGCTATTAAGAACATTGAGTCCATGAATGGACCAGCGAAATCAATATGCACCCGTTGCCATGGAGAGGAGGGCCAGTCCCATGGGTTTAGAGGGGCATGTGGTGGTGCATTTTGGACCTTCTGGCATCCTAAGCAGCTCTTAGTTAGGTCTTCGATTTGTTGATCGATTCCCGGCCACCACACATAAGGCTTTTCATTTTCACTCCCCCCAGATGAACTTCATGTAGCTCATTTAGAACTCTCTCCCTTAACTTGGGTGGAATCACCACTCTGGATCCACACATCACTGTCCCCTGGCAAACTGACAGCTGTTCTCTTCTGGATGAGAATGCTGGCAACAGTGAGTCGCCATGTGTTGGCCATCCCCTTACCGTCAATTCATATACCTGCGACAGCGTCGGATCATTGCGGGTCTCCTTCTCTATATCCACGTTTGTTACTGGCAATCGTTAAATTATTGATGAATAAAGTATCTCGATAGTGTCCACTGCTGGTGCTTCCTCCACAGTAGGCAGTGGCAGGCGCGATAGCCCATCAGCGTTCCCATGCTGTTTCGTGCCTTTATATTCTATTTCATATTGATTCACCCCTAGAAACAGGGACCATCTTTGTAACTGCTGTGCAGTCATCACTGGAACACCCTTCTTAGGATTAAAGATGGAGACAAGTGGTTGGTGGTCCGTCAGCAAGGTGAACTTCTGCCCATACAGATAGTGGTTGAATTTTTTTACTCCCCATACTAGGCTGAGGGCCTCTCTGTCAATCTGGGCGTAGTTGCGCTCGGCTGAGGTTAGTAACCGAGACGCAAAGGCTACTGACCTCTCCAACCCGTCTGGGAATTTGTGCGACAGCACCGCTCCAATACCATAGGGTGATGCATCACATGCCAAACGAATTGGTAGTGCTGGGTTGAAATGGGCCAACACCTCTTTTGATGTGATCAATTCTTTACACTTCTGGAAAGCTCGTCTACATTCGTTATCCCACTTCCATGGTACCCCTGTTTGCAGTAGGGTGTTCAGTGGGTGTAATACCATAGACAAATTTGGTAAGAACTTGTGGTAGTAGTTTACCAGCCCGAGGAACGACCTCAGTTGTGACACATTTTCCGGTGCTGGAGCCTTGACTACTGCCTCAATCTTGTCAGGGGACTGATGTAACCCCTCTTCATCGATGATGTGGCCACAATACGAGATCTGTTTCTGGAAAAACTCGCACTTTTGGCGATTAGCTCATAGCCCATACTCCTTTAATCTGGTGAGCACCTTCTCCAAGTTGGCGAGGTGATCACCGTCATTTTCGCCCGTGACCAAGATGTCGTCCAAATAACACTGGGTCCCTGGAATCCCTTGCAGGACTTGATCCATTGCCCTTTGCCAAATAACCGGAGCTGATGCTACTCCAAACACCAGCCGGTTGTATTGATAGAGACCTTTATGAGTGTTGATCGTAAGTTGTTGTTTCGAAGCTTCTTCTACCTCCATTTGCAAGTACGCCTGGGCTAGATCAATTTTGGTGAAGCGTTTACATCCAGATAGTGAGGCGAAAATATCCTCAATTCGTGGAAGCGGATATTGTACCGTGTGAAGGACTGGGTTCACTGTTACCTTAAAATCCCCACAGATGTGGACCTTCTTTGGTTCCCCAGGCGTATTACTCAACGACCTCTTCATTACAGGAACGATGGGTGTAGCCCACTCGCTCCAGTCCACTTTGGACAGTACTCCTGAACGTTCCAACCCTTCCAGCTCTGCTTCAACAGCTGGTCTGATCGCATAAGGCACTGGTCTGGCCTTCAGAAACTTTGGGCTTGCATTTTCCTCTATTTTAATCGTTGCTGTTATTCCTTTTAGTGTTCCTAGTCCCTCCTGGAACACTTCCTTTGCGTCAGTTAGCATTTTTGACAGTCATCCAGATGTGACGCCGTCATCCTTTTTGGCCTCAACCTTCAGTGCCTGTATGGAATGCCAATCTCATTGTATCTTCCGGATCCATTCACGTCCTAGCAGTGGTAGTCCTCCATCTGGCAATACATATATATCCATTTTAGGTATTTCCTGGCCTTTATATGTCACTTTCACCCTTATTTTTCCTTTGGGGTAGACTTTTTGCCCCGTATACGTCTTCAAGACAATCTCTGTAGCTTTCAAGGGTATGTGTGAAAATAGCCGCTTGTAGTCTCATTGATTTATGACTGTTAGAGCTGACCCTGTGTCCAATTCCATTTTCACTTGGACTCCGTCTACCTTGAGTGTAACCCTGATAGTCTGGTGATCCTCTATTTCAGTTACCTTATGTAGTTTCAGACAACCCAGCTCCTTGCTTCCGGAGTCTGTGTCACTTTTCTGTTCGTCTGAACCACTGTCCATCACCTGGAGTACCTTTTTGTACTTCTCCTGTGGAGATTTCTTACTGTTGGTTTTCTTCCGAGACCTGCAGACTCTTGCTATGTGTCCTGCTTTCCCACACTGTCTGCACGCTTGGTCCTTGAACCAACAATCTTTCTGGTCATGTGTTGTTCTGCCGCAGCGATAGCACTTCCCTGTTCCATAGGACATTTCATTGGTGCCATATTCTTGCGGTCTCCGTTGTATCTCTGCAGTGCCCCTTGCGGCTGCTTCGTGTGATACTGCCATACTGAAAGCATTGTCCAGTGTAAGATCCTTTTCCGACAGAAGCCGTTTCTGGGTTCCTTCACTCTGTAGCCCACACAAACTTGTCCCTTAACGTATCTGCTAGTCCTGCTTCAAACTGGCAGTGTTTTGATAGCTTGCGCAGTTCCGTTAGGTACTCAGCATTGCTTTCGTCTTTGTGTTGGTTCCTTTTATGGAACTTAAATCGTTCTGCTATCAGCAGCGGTGTGGGGTTTAAGTGGTCCTGTAGGATTTCTACTAGGCTTTCAAAATTCTTGTTTACCGGCTTCTCTGGGTTATTAGATTTCGCAGTAACCCATAAGTTTTTGCACCCATGCAATTTAACAGAACGAGTGCTTTATTAGCATCTGGCACTTCATTCGCCCTGCAGTACACCTCAATACGTTCCACATATGTTGCCCGTGCTTCCCCTTCTTCTCTGCTGGCACAAAATGGCATCTCCCGCACTTTCCTTCCTTCCCGCGCTCGCCCTTCTTCTCTGCTGCGGCTTCTAAAAATGGCATCTCCCGCGCTCTTCCTTCTTCTCTGCGGCTCAATGGCGTCTCCCGCGCTCCCCTTTTTTCACCCCGCGGACCCTGTTCAGCCCGTGAGCCCTGGCTGTGCTCTGCGTGTTCTTCTTTTTATATTTTTCGACGCCGCTCAGTCTAGGACCCGGCTGTTTCTTTACCCTCTCTCTCTCCGGTTTGTTTTCTTTTTCTCGACGCCGCTCGGTGTTCAACCCCCGGCTGCGCCCTGCGCTCTTCGCCTTCTGTCTTACCCCATTGACGCTGCTCGGCTTTCTCTCCGCCATTGGTCGGCTCCAGCCACCACTGCTCGGGAAGGGTCTGTGCTGGACAAGTCGTCAGTCTCTTGCTGCTCGTCGTGGCTGGGGAACCAAGCCCGGCTCTCCACAGCCTCCCCTGTGAAGTTCAATCTCTGCCTGACGGCTGGGCAGTTGCTCGTGGTCGACGCCCGTGTTCCTGGCCTCGACCAATTTTTTTTTTTTATGTTGCAGGTAGATTCGAATCGACACTCGTCGCCACTGTTGGATCCGTGATTCAGAGGATATGCTGTTATTAAATAATCACACAGATGCTGTACATTAACAATAAACAGGTCTTTACTGGAGGATGGTAGTCTCAAGACTGGGGGTACAGAGGCATGCGCAAAGCTTATATACCGGTGTGGTCACTGCCGGTACTACAGTATACAGGAGCTGTAAAAGTAGTTCTGACTTAAATGCACATACACTACAATAACTACTCCGACCAAATACAGCTTTCAGCTCATATTTATACAGCGAAGAAAACAAGTTCCATATGATCATGTATAAAAGTTAGTCAGTCAACTCTGTACAAAGTTATTTCAGTATTCATGCAGATAAAAGGAAACAAGATTAACCTTTAACAGAATTTTTCATTCTTTGACCAGATATCATTATCACCTCTCAGTTTGCAAGCATACAAAATGTGGTGCAGTTACCCAATAGTTCTGCAGTGTATTGTTCTGGCAGTTTGTGATTAACTTATGCAAAAAGTCAGAAGATTACATTAATTACTGCTGACTCGACTTTAGTCCAGCGGCAATGATACAAAAATACATTAGATGTCAAGTATCCCATCATGCACTAGTAAGGGCAAAATCATATTTCCACATTCCCTCCTTTTGTCCTTATCAAGGACAACCTAGTCTAGCAAGATTGCTTTTAATCTTTCCTTCTCTTCATCAAATGGGTCCTTAACCTGTACCTGCTTCATTACTTTAACTGGTTCTGTATTCATGACCATCTGTCCTAATTGATTGCAACATTTCAGCAGTGCTAACATGATGCACAACAGAATCGCTGTTGCCACTATAATTATAAGACCGTGCATAAGGTATGTTCCCCAGGAACCTTTGAAGAGCCAATTCCACCAACTCTCTTCTGGTGTTTTATGCAATTTCTTAATTTCACTACGGATATGGTTGGCAAGGTTAGTTATGTTTTCAGAACTATCTGGAATGTAGGTGCAACACTCTGTACCTACTACTGTGCAGGTTCCTCCTTCATTGGCCAGTAAATAGTCAAGGGCCATTCTATTTTGTAAGGCCACTGTTCGTATGGCCACCATTTCTGCACTTATCTCTTCCAGGGCGTCCGTAGTGCCTTTTTCCACTTTTTCCAACACTGCCGCTACCCTCCTGATTTCTTTGATGGCGAGACCAACTCCCATAGGAGGGAGTATGATCCCAAAATATCTCTGTACTTCGGTAATCTCTCGTTTCTCTCGGGTTTTAACCTCAGGGTGCTCCCCCAAGCTGGTTAAGTGGTGGATGTAAGGTACTACATACCCCAAGTAACAAGAGCCCGCCCATTCTTCTGGCAGCCATGGATAGGCCTTATGACCGCAGGTAAAATATGTTCCATTATAGGCCGTATATAATTTCCGCTTGGTTATCAAATAATTAGGGCCTGACCAAGGTCCTCCACTGGTTTTATTACAAATCCCTGTGGTATTTGGTAATGCGGTGTCCTCCCAGTCCGGCCTGTGCCATGTTATATTGTACCTTAAAGTACAATAACTGTGGCCGACGCTTGGTCCTCTACTCTTACTCTTAACCAGGCACAATGAGCTTACTGGTCTCCCTATCCCAGATGTATCAGTGAGGACCAGGGAGGGGGGCTGTCTAGCATGGTCGTACTTAGGCTGATACCATCCTTTGAGGGTGTCCAAATCATACCCTGCCGAGGCCCAATGCCTCTGCCAGTCTTCATCTACTATAATCTTTCTGGGGCCATATAACTCATACCTGGTAATACTCCCATTTTGGCATAAAATCCATTCCATCGTCTCTGACTCATTGAAGGGGATAGACCTTAATGGAATTCCCCCTTTACTATGTATGGGAATATGGGCACAAACCCAACAACTAGAAGCATTTACTGTTGTTGCGTACGTGTATGCCATATACAAAAATGTATTTACATACAATTCGGGCATTGCAGGTATTATAAGTGTCCCAAGGAAACATAGCCCTAATGTCCAGTTCCATTTACTGATGGGGTTGGTGATTCCTTTTCCTTGTTTTCTGGAGCTCTTTTGCAGTGGGAGGCGTGGATCCATGTTGGTCTCTCTTTCACCTTTACAGCAGTATTAGTTGCTAGGAGTACTTGGTACAGACCTTCGAATCTGGGTTGGAGACCGTTCTTTCTCTTGAATACTTTCACGTATACATTGTCTCCTGGTTCTAGGTTATGGCACCTTCCTTCAGCTGGTTCAACCTGGGCTTGCTTGACCTGTTGGTGGAAACTGGAAATACACTTAGTTAATGCAATGCAATAATTCAACATATTTTCATCCATCTTGTGAATGTCCATCTGCTTGGCAGTGAAGGGTGCAGAAAATGGCAGTCTCTGAGGTCGTCCCATGACGACCTCATGTGGTGACAGTCCTGTTGTTCTGTTTGTTGCTGATCGTATTACCATCAATGCCAAGGGTAACAGTTCGACCCATTTAAGTCCCGTCTCGCTGCAGAGTTTGGAAAGTTTGTTTTTCAGCATACCATTATATCTTTCTACCAGTCCCGCTGACTGTGGATGATAGCTACAGTGGAAGTGTTGGTTGATCTGTAAAGCCTTACACATTTCTCACACAACTGTCCCAGTAAAATGTGATCCATTGTCACTTGAAAGTTGTGAAGGTATACCAAATCGTGGTACAATTTCTTTTAACAAACATTTTGCAATAGTTACTGCATCATTCTTTTTACATGGAAAGGCTTCACTCCATCGTGAAAACACATCTACAATAACTAATACATACTTAAATCCTAAACATACTGGTAATTCAATAAAATCCATCTGTAAATGTAAAAAGGGTCCTGTTGGATTTGGGTGGGAGGCAGCCTGTACCTTTTCTGTTTTACCTGGGTTCATTGTTTGGCAGGTAATGCATTGTTCACTAATTTGTTTTGTAATTGCCGAAATGCCTGGTGAATACCAAGTTTGTGTGATATAGTCTGCCATCCCCCCTTTGCCCGCATGTTTGAACACGTGGACACATCGGGCAATCCATGGGAGTATTGACTTGGGAGCCACCATGCGGCCGTCATGGTAGACCCATACTCCTTCAGGTGTTTAAAAACAAGAATCATTCGCCCAAGATAACACTTCGTCCGGACTGGCCTGTAATTGATAGGCCAAAACATCATCAATTGTGGGTGGGAGATTGTCTGGATCTTGATTTCTAAGAACATATGCAGACACTTGTGGCCCTGTATCAGATAGAGCAGCAGCCTTAGCTGCTCGATCCACTCTATCATTACCCAAAGAAGCTTGGTCTTGATTGCCTGTATGTGCTTTGCATTTAATAACAGCAATTTTTGTAGGACACTGGAGAGCCTTTAAAAGGTTATCAATTTGTTCATCATTTTTAACTGTAGATCCTGATGAAGTCAGGATTCCTCTAAGTTTCCAAATTTGACCATAATCATGAGTGACTCAAAATGCATACCGAGAATCAGTGTAAATATACTGGGGAGAGACCATTCACCTGCCCCGTGTGTGGGAAGGGATTCACTCAGTCATCCGATCTGCTGACACACCAGCGAATTCACTCTGGAGAGAAGCCGTTCACCTGCTCTGAGTGTGGGAAGGGATTCACTCAGACATCCTACCTGTTGACACACCAGCGAGTTCACACTGGGGAGAGGCCGTTCACCTGCTCTGAGTGTGGAAGGGATTCACTCGGTCATCCCACCTGTTGACACACCAGCGATTTCACACTGGGGAGAGACCGTTCACCTGCTCTGAGTGTGGGAAGGGATTCACTCGGTCATCCACGCTGCTGAAACACCAGTGAGTTCACAAGTGACTGCAGGGGTTGGATTCTGCTGTTATTGCTGCTGTTAAGCACACCCTGGCTTAATTTAATGTTCATTCTGACATTTGAGGTTTATTTCTGCTGATGTTAATAATCCCTATAACTGGGCTGGAGTTTAATATTTTGATTTTTCAAATAACACAGTTTGTCGATATTTGATGTCTCCGAGATAAGAGGAGACCAACTGATGTCCTGTTACTGACTGATCCATTTTTGGGCCTTTTCTGCTTTCTAACTCGAGATTATTTCAGTTCTCGTACCTTCGGTTACTCTCATGGACAAGTCCCAGCTCCCCATACCTTCCAGAGTGCCTCTCCTAGCCTTGATATCCAGGGAAGGTCTCGGAAACACGCCCAGGGTCGCTAAACACAAAACCCAGTCTGTTAATCACTTTCAGCTACTGGACTTAGCGTGTGTCCCACAGCATCTCTCTCACCTTCGATGTGTGAATAGGGCATCAGGCCTGCAAACCTGCTTTCAATTTCAATTTGAATCCACTCAGCAAGTGTATTTAAAAAAATACATACAAGTAAACAAGTACGTACAAAAATACGTACAAGTAAGCAGATCACAGGTCATAGACTTAACTACAGTATCTCACTTTACACTCATCTGAAATTCCTTTCGACCAACCCTTGAAAGAACTTTCTTGCTTCAGATTTGAAATCAGTTATTGTGTGCATGGTTTAACACTTCTTGGATGTGGTTAGTACAACTCCTCCACAGGTACTGCATGTGACAGCCTTTGGAATGTTCTGATCTTTGTCATTGTCTTTGCTGATTGTGATGGTGTCCTTGATTTAATCTCCTGGAGCTAACATACCGTGCACTATTTCCTGCATCGAGATCATTGTTTCAAATACTGAGCTTGAGCACAGAGCTTGGAGACAGAGCCGGGAGATTCGCAAATGCAGTGATTCACAAGCAGAGTGGGCGCAGGAATTGGTGGAGAGGAAGAAGGCGGTGGAGAAGTCTGAGTGAAAAGGAGGAGTGGAGCCACAGAACCCAAATTAATAGGCACGAGAGCGGAGCTGTGGGACAGCGAGAGGAGCGGCCACAGATAATGACAGGCCCAAGAGCCCAGAGGGAGCGCCAGTGTCAGGGAGCGAGGGAAGCGACCTCAGCACAAGGGAAGGAGCAGATTGGGGAGGGATTGTTTTAAGTCTCCTGTTTATTTCTGTTAAGTTACTTTAAAAAAGAAGTGAGTTAATAGTCGAATAATTAAAGGCACAGCAGGGCAACTGGGTCCAGCGGATGCACATCCTGTGCCTTTCCACCATCTACAAGGCACAAGTCAGGAGTGTGATGGAAGACTCTTCACTTGCCTGGATGAGTGCAGCTCCAACAACACTCAAGAAGCTCGACACCATCCAGGACAAAGCAGCCCGCTTGATTGGCACTTCATCCACCACCTTAAACATTTACTCCCTCCACCACCGGCTTACGCATACTGTGGCTGCAGTGTGTACCATCTACAAGATGCACTGCAGCAACTCGCCAAGGCTTCTTTGGCAGCACCTCCCAAAACCACGACCTCTTCCACCTAGAAGGACAAGGGCAGCAGGCGCATGGGAACACCACCACCTCCAAGTTCCCCTCCAAGTCACACACCATCCTGATTTAGAAGTATTTTGCCGATCCTTCATCGTCACTGGGTCAAAATCCTGGAAATCCCTCCCCAACAGCACTGTGGGAGTAACTTAACCACACAGGCTGCAGCGGTTGAAGAAGGTGGCTCACCACCACCTTCTCTAGGGCAATTAGAGATGGGCAATAAATGCTGGCCTTGCCAGCAACGCCCACATCCCATGAGCAAATAAAAAAAAATCGTGGGAACTCCAGGACGCTTCCCGTGTCCTGGACAACCACGTGTGCAGGAGGTGTCGTCAGCTGGAGGAGCTCGAGCTCCGGGTTTTGGAGCTTGAGCAGCAGCTGGTGTCACTGCGGTGCATCCGCGAGGCTGAGAGCTACGTGGATAGCACGTTTCAGGAGGTGGTCACCCTGCAGCTAATGAGTGTGCAGGCAGAAAGGGAATGGGTGACTGCCAGACAGAAGAGGAGGACCAGGCAAGTAGTGCAGGAGTCCCCGGAGTGCATCTCGCTCTCCAACCAGTATTCTGTGCTGAGTACTGGTGAGGGTGATGGTTCCTCTGGGGAGTACAGCCAGAGCCAAGTCCATGGCACCACAGGTGGCTCAGCTGCACAGGGGTGGAGGAGGAAGACAGGGAAAGCAATAGTGGTAGGGGATTGAATAGTTAGGGGAGCAGACAGGCGTTTGTGCAGCTGCAGACCTGAATCCAGGATGGTATGTTGCCTCCCTGGTGCCAGGGTTAAAGATGTCACTGAGCGGCTGCAGGACACTCTGAGGGGGGAGTGTGAACAGCCAGAGGTCATTGTCCATATCGGTACCAACAACGTAGGTGGAAAGAGGGATGAGGTCCTGCAGACAGATTTTAGGGAGCTCAGAAAGAGATTAAAAAGCAGGACCTCAAAGGTAGTAATCCCTTGATTACTCCCGGTGCCACGCGCGAGTGAGTATAGAAATAGGAGGATAGAGCAGATGAATCTGTGGCTGGAGAATTGGTGCAGGAGGGAGGGCTTCAGATTCCTGGGGAATTGAGGCCGGTTCTGGGAGAGGTGGACCTGAACAGGCCGGACGGGTTGCACCTCAACAGAGCTGGTACCAATATCCTCGCGGGGAGGTTTGCTAGTGCTGTTGTGGAGGGTTTTAACTAAGTTGGCAGGGGGATGGGCACCAGGATGTAACATTAGAAAGGGGAAATAAAGTGCTCAAAGGATTGGGAGAGGCAGAGAGCACTAAAGTAAGAAATAGTAATGTATTAGGTGGGGTCAAACTAAGAGAGAATACAGGATGGTCTAAGAAGGGTTTACAGTGTATGTGTGTGAACGCACGAAGCGTAGTAAACAAGGTCAGTGAGCTGCAGGCACAACTAGCCACATGGGAATATGATGTTGTGGCAATAACTGAGACCTGGCTCAAAAAAGGGCAGGATTGGGTATTAAATATTCCTGGTTATAAAGTGTTCAGGAAAGATAGGAGGTGGTGTGGCAGTATTGGTCAAGGAGAATGTTACAGCGCTGGAGAGGATGTCCTGCAGGAGTCAAAGACAGAATTTATATGGCTAGAATTAAGAAATAATAGAGGTGCCATTACACTACTAGGTGAATTCTACAGACCACCAAATAGTGGGAAAGATATAGAGGAGCAAATTTGCAGAGAAATTACACAGAGGTGTGTAATGAAATCTGTTTGTCTTGCCTGTATTCGTTTTGCACTCATGTATATTACCCTCCCCCACACGGTGTATAGTTTCACTTCCTCTTTCCTGACTAACCTGGAAGGTTCCAGGTCTTGGCTCTGACTTCTCTTACTTAAAGATCTCAGGATCTGTATGACTCATTCCTGTGAGCCAGTCGGTGTGTTGAGATGTTAGCTCTGATCTTAGTGATTAAAAGCCAACTTGTTAAAGTCTATAACTTCTAGTTTTGTGGTTATTGAAGGCACATCAAGGTGCAAGAACTATAGAGTAGTGATAATGGGGGACTTCAACTGTCCTAATATAGACTGGGATCGTAATAGTGTTAAGGGCAGGGAAGGGGAAGAATTTCTGAAGTGTGTTCAGGAGAACTTTCTTGATCAGTACGAGGACAGGGAGCAATCTAGAGTAAAATTGTTTAACTGGGGGAAGGCCAATTTCAGTGGGATGAGAACGGATCTGGCCCGGGTAAACTGGAATCAAAGATTAGCAGGCAAAACTGTAATGGAACAATGGACTGCCTTTAAAGAGGAAATAATTCAGCTACATTCCTGTGGTAAACCACTGTTATCGTTCACAACCGTTCACTATTGTTACACTGTTGTTATCACTGTTTACACTGTTGTTATCACTACACAAGGTTACCTCTTGCCACGCATGCTGTTATACCTGGGCTGACCTCAGCTGACTCCGCCCATGGCTCCGCCTGCTTGCCCAGGTATAAAGGTGATTGCTTGGCCAGTATTCTTCCTTGCTGGAACCGATCACCCACGAGGGTGGGCTTTGTTATTTAGCCAATTAAAACCTATAGTTACTATCTTAACTCGTCGCTTTTCATGGAATGAATTGATAGGTATATCAATTTTATTGGCTAAATTTTGAAATGGATGGACAGCCCCAGCCAAACGACCAGCCAGACAGCCAGCTACAACAGCCACAGCCAAACGGCCAGCCAGACGGCCAGCTACAACAGCCCCAGCCAAACAGCCAGCTACAACAGCCTCAGCAACCGACCTGGCTGCGAGCCCTCCGACCGCCGTACCTGGATCTAAACCCACAGGCAGCGAATTCAGCCCTTGACTTCGATCACTGGCTGAGCTGTTTTGAATCCTACCTGGTAGCCTCCGGCGTGCCTTCGGAATCTAAACTACGAGTTCTGACCACCCAGGTGAGCCCTAAAGTATTTGCACTCATCCGGGACCTTGCTACATACGAGGAGGCCCTCGACCTGCTAAAAGAGCAGTACCGGAGCCCAGTAAATACAATGTATGCCAGACACCTCCTAAGATCACGCTCGCAACAGCCAGGAGAGTCTGTAGATGAATTTTTACGGGCGCTACAAACACTCGGCAGGGACTGTGACTTTAAAGCTGTAACGGCTGCACAACATGCTGAAGGAAATATTCACGATGCCTTCGTGAAAGGCCTTCAGTCCGACTACTCACGGCAAAGACTGCTAGAATCAAAGGACCTCGACTTGAAAACAGCTGCAGCCCTCGCCCGCTCCCTGGAAGTGGCCCATCGGGACCTCGAGACGTACTCCAGGTACAGTGCTGCGCGACCCTGGGACTCGGGCCCGACCCCGGCCGCAATACCCCTCGCACCGCCGCCCCTGGGGCCTACTACAGCGTTGGTGTCCTGGAATCGATCGGGACCGCCACCCCCGGGGACCTGCTGCGGCAGCGGAGCCCCGCGATCGGGCTGCCAGCTGTTTTTTCTGTGGCCAGGTGAGACATCAAAGGGCGTGCTGCCCTGCAAGGAATGCGACCTGCTCCAGCTGCAAAAAGAAAGGCCACTTCGCAAACGCCTGCAGGGGGAAAGCCACAGACGCCAGCAGTGCCTCATGTGAGTTGTGGGGGCGGCCATCTTTGATCAAGGCCACAGACGCCAGCATTGCCTCATGTGAGTCATGGGGCGGCCATCTTTGATCAAGGCCACAGACGCCAGCAGTGCCTCATGTGAGTTGTGGGGGCGGCCATCTTCTCCGCCATTTTGTCCAACTTCGTGGGGATCCGCGTCATGGGCGCCGCCATTTTGTTCGCCGCAGTCGGCCGCCATTTTGTCTCCAGACCCAACCACCGCCTCACCTGCAGACTACAGCAGCTCACTCAACCATACACTGGCCTCCGTCACGCTTGACCAAGCCCTCCCGCACCATCTGTCCAAGTCCATGATGGACATCGGAGTAAACAGCCATGCCACGACCTGCCTGTTCGACAGCGGAAGCACGGAGGGTTTTATTCACCCAGACACGGTGAGCTACTACTCCCTCACTGTCCGGCCAATGCGCCATCGGATCTCGATGGCGTCGAAGTCACATTCAACTGACATCAGTGGCTACTGTGTGGTGACCCTGTCGGTTAGGGGCACGGAATATAAAAACCTTAAACTTCTCGTCCTGCCCCAGCTCTGCGCTGCCATCCTACTAGGGCTGGATTTCCAATGCCACCTCCAAAGTGTCACTCTGGCATACGGTGGACCCCTCCCCCCACTCACAGTCTACAACCAGCAGGTTTTAAACCGCCCGCCGCATACCACCTGCGGCCTCTCCACTCTCAAAGTCCCGCCCCCCTCCTTGTTCGCTAACCTCACCCGCGACTGTAAACCCGTCGCTACCAAGAGCAGGCGGTACAGCGCCAGGGACAGAGCTTTTATTAGCTCTGAGGTGCAGCGACTCCTGAAAGAGGGCGTCATCGAGGGGAGCACCAGCCCCTGGCGTGCCCAGGTTGTAGTCGTTAAGACCGGCAATAAACACCGCCTGGTCATCGACTACAGTCAAACCATAAACCGGTACACCCAGCTGGACGCATAACCATTTCCCCGCATATCTGATAAGGTAAACCAGATTGCACATTACCGGGTATTCTCCACCATTGACCTTAAGTCGGCCTATCACAACTCCCTATCCGCCCTGAGGACCGCCAGTATACCGCCTTCAAGGCGAATGGCCGCCTCTACCACTTCCTTAGGGTTCCCTTCGGCATCACCAACGGGGTTTCGGTCTTCCAAAGGGAGATGGACCAGATGGTTGACCAGAACGCGCTGCAGGCCACGTTTCCTTATCCAGATAACGTCACCATCTGCGGCCACGACCAGCAGGACCATGATGTTAATCTGGAGAAATTCCTCCGTACGGCCCAACGGCTGAATCTCACTTACAATAAGGAGAAATGTATATTTAACACCTCGCGCCTTGCCATCCTCAGCTGCGTAGTAGAGAACGGAGTCATTGGCCCCAACCCCGAAAGAATGCGCCCCCTCATGGAGCTCCCCCTTCCCCATTGTCAAAAGGCACTGAAGAGAACCCTGGGGCTCTTCGCTTACTATGCCCAATGGGTGCCCAATTATGCGGACAAAGCCAGACCCCTCATGAAGTCAACCTCCTTCCCCCTGACATCAGAAGAATGCGCAGCCTTCTCCCTCATAAAAGGAGACATTGCGAAGGCCACAATGCATGCAGTGGATGAGTCCATCCCTTTCCAAGTAGAGCGCGATGCATCCGACTTCGCCCTAGCTGCAACCCTAAACCAGGCGGGGAGACCTGTAGCCTTCTTCTCAAGGACCCTCCAGGGCCCTGAGATCCGACACTCTTCTGTCGAGAAGGAGGCCCAGGCAATTGTGGAAGCGGTACGACGCTGGAGGCATTACCTGGCAGGCAAACGATTTACCCTCCTCACCGACCAGCGTTCGGTTGCGTTTATGTTTAATAACAAGCTGAGGGGCAAAATCAAGAACGACAAGATCTTGAGGTGGAAAATCGAGCTCTCCACCTACGAGTACGATATCTTGTACCGGCCTGGTAAACTCAATGAGCCCCCTGATGCTCTATCACGAGGTACATGCACCAACGCGCAAGTTGATAGACTGCGGACCCTCCACAACGACCTCTGCCACCCCGGGGTCACTAGACTAGACCACTTCATTAAGGCCCGCAACCTGACCTACTCCATCGAGGAGGTCAGGACCATGACCAGGAACTGCCAAGTCTGTGCCGAATGCAAACCGCATTTCTATAGGCCGGACAGAGCAAGCCTGATCAAGGCCACCCGCCCCTTCGAGCGCTTGAGCATCGATTTTAAGGGGCCCCTCCCGTCCTCTGACCGTAATGTGTACTTCCTCAACATTATTGATGAGTACTCCCGTTTCCCCTTTGCCATCCCCTGCCCAGACATGACCAGCACCACGTTCATCAAATGCCTGAATGACCTCTTCGCCTTGTTCGGGTTCCCGAACTATATACATAGCGACCGGGGCTCATCCTTCATGAGCGAGGAACTTCGCCAGTTCCTGCTGGTGAGAGGTATTGCGGCGAGCAGGACCACCAGCTACAACCCCCGGGGGAACGGCCAGGTGGAAAGAGAGAATGCGACAGTTTGGAAGGCCGTCCTCTTAGCCCTAAAGTCTAAGGGCCTCCCAACCTCTCGCTGACAGGAAGTCCTCCCGGCAGCGCTCCATTCCATCCGGTCACTGCTTTGTACTGCCATTAACGCCACCCCTCATGAGCAAATGTTCATTTTCCCCAGGAAGTCAACTACGGGAACCTCGCTACCAACATGGCTGACTTCTCCGGGGCCCGTCCTGCTGCAGAAGTACGTAAGGACCCATAAAATGGACCCCCTGGTTGAGAGGGTGAACCTCCTGCACGCCAACCCCCAGTACGCCTACGTGGCATACCAAGACGGGCGGGAGGACACAGTCTCCTTGCGAGACCTCGCACCCTCGGGCACCCCGGAGATACCACCGTTACCCCCCACCACTCCCCCAAATCCAGCTCCTGTTGGCGGCATGCCGGAACCCCAGGAGCCTCCGTCGGCCACGCAAACACCAGCATTAACATCGGATACTGCACCACCGCCGCCGCTGCTGCGCCAATCAGAAAGGCTTACGAGGCCTCCTGATAGACTGACATACATGAACTAGTAGTACACTTCACCCCGCCGGACTCAATTTTAAACAAGGGGTGAATGTGGTAAACCACTGTTATCGTTCACAACCGTTCACTATTGTTACACTGTTGTTATCACTGTTTACACTGTTGTTATCACTACACAAGGTTACCTCTTGCCACGCACGCTGTTATACCTGGGCTGACCTCAGCTGACTCCGCCCATGGCTCCGCCTGCTTGCCCAGGTATAAAGGTGATTGCTTGGCCAGTATTCTTCCTTGCTGGAACCGATCACCCACGAGGGTGGGCTTTGTTATTTAGCCAATAAAAACCTATAGTTACTATCTTAACTCGTCACTTTTCATGGAATGAATTGATAGGTATATCAATTCCCACTAGGGGAAAGGCAGGGCAACTAAAATCAGGGCTCCCTGGATGACGAGATAGAGAATATGATGAAGCAGAAAAAGTGCGTGTATGACAGATACCAGGTTGCAAATACATCTGAGAATCAGGCTATATATAGAAAGGTCAGAGGAGAAGTGAAAAAGAAACTAAGCAGGGCAAAGAGAGGGAATGAGAATAGAATGACAGCCAACATAAAAGGTAATCCAAAAGTCTTCTATAGGCATATAAATAGTAAACGGGTAGTAAGAGTATGGTTGGGGCCGATTAGGGACCATAAAGGAGACCTATGCATGGAGGCAGAGGGTATGGCTGGGGTACTAAATGAGTACTTTGCATCTGTCTTCACCAAGGAAGAGGATCCTGCCATAGACATAGTGAAGGAGGAGGTAGTGGAGATACCGGATGGGATAAAAATTGATAAAGACGGGGTATTTAAAAAAGGAGGGAGAGAGAAAACAGGGAACTACAGACCGGTTAGCCTAACATTAGTAGTAGGGAAAATGCTAGAGTCTATTATAAAGGATGTGATAGCAGGACACTTGGAAAATATCAACGGGATTAGACAAAGTCAACATGGATTTATGAAAGGGAAATCGTGTTTGACAAACCTACTGGAGTTTTTTGAGAATGTAACTGGTAGAATAGATAAGGGAGAACCAGTGGATGTGGTGTATTTGGATTTTCAGAAGGCCTTTGATAAAGTCCCACAAGAGGATAGTGTGCAAAATTAAAGCAGATGGGATTGGGGGTAATATACCTGCATGGATTGAAAATTGGTTAACAGACAGGAAACAGAGAGTAGGAATAAATGGGGCTTTTTCTGGGTGACAGGCGGTGACTAGTGGGGTACCGCAGGGATCAGTGCTTGGGCCCCAGCTATTCACAATATATATCAATGATTTGGATGAGGGAACCAAATGTAATATTTCCAAGTTTGCTGACAACACAAAACTAGGTGGGATTGTGAGTTGTGAGGAGGATGCAAAGAGGCCTCAAGGCGATTTAGACAAGTTGAGTGAGTGGGCAAATACAAGGCAGATGAAGTATAACGTGGATAAATGTGAAGTTATCCACTTCGGTAGGAAAAACAGACAGGTATTGTTTACATGGTGATAGATTGGGAAATGTTGCTGTACAAAGAGACCTGGGTGTCCTTGTACACCAGTCACTGAAAGCAAACATGCAGGTGCAGCAAGCAGTTAGGAAGGCAAATGGTATGCTGGCCTTCGTTGCAAGAGGATTTGAGTACAGCAGCAAGGATGTCTTCCTAGTTATACAGGGCCTTGGTGAGACCACACCCGGTGAACTGTGTGCAATTTTGGTCTCCTTACCAAAGAAAGGATATACTTGTCATAGAGGGAGTGCAGCGAAGGTTCACCAGACTGATTCCTGGGATGGCAGGACTGTCGCATGAGGAGAGATTGGGTCGACTAGGCCTGTATTCACTAGAGTTTAGAAGAATGAGAGGGGATCTCATTGAAACATATAAAATACTGACAGGGCTAGACAGACTGGATGCAGGGAGGATGTTTCCCCTAGCTGGGGCATCTAGAACGAGGGGTCACAGTCTGAGGATATGGGGTGGGACATTTAGGACTGAGGTGAGGAGAAATTTCTTCACTCAGAGTGGGGAACCTGTGGAATTCTCTGCCAGAAGGCTGTGGAGGCCAAGTCACTGAATACATTTAAGGAGATAGGTAGATTTCTCGACCCAAAAGGCATCAAGGTGTATGGGGAGAGGGCGGGAATATGGTATTGAGATAGAGGATCAGCCATGATCATATTGAACGGCCTACTCCTGCTCCTGTGTGAAGACCTCAGAGAAGGTGCAGAAAAGATTTACGAGAATGATTCCAGGAATGAGGGACTTCAGTTACGTGGATAGACTAGATAGGGCTGTTCTCCTTGGAGCAGAGAAGATTGAGAGGAGATTTGATAGAGGTGTTCAAAATCATGAGGGGCCTAGACAGAGTAGATAGAGAGAAACTGTTCCCATTGGCGGAAGGGTCAAGAACCAGAGGACACAGATTTAAGGAGATTGGCAGAAGAATTAAAGGTGACATGGGGAAAAACATTTTAGGCAGTGAGTGGTTAGGATCGGGAATGCACTGCCTGAAAGGGTGGTGGAGGCAGATTCAATCGTGGCTTTCAAAAGGGAATTGGATGAGTAACTGAAGGACAAAAATTTGCAGGGCTATGAGGGAAGGGTGGGGGAGTGGGACTAGCTGAAGTGCTCTTGCAGAGAGCCAACACGGGCTCAATGGGCCGAATGGCCTCCTTCTGTGCTGTAACCATTCTATGAACACGTTAAACCTTCATAGAATAAATACCAGTCATTTTTAGACTGGAAACTTAACCCTGGAGTTTCACTTTCAGTCAGGAACAGATCACAGTTTGACACCAATCTCTGATTTGACCGCTTGTTTCCAGCATTCACCGTTGTTCTTCCTGACTCTAAACACAGTTGTAAAGGAGCCTTCTGTTCCGTGCCTAGGAGCTCTGACCCATGGAAGAGAGCGGCTGGGACACATTCCTTACAGGCCTCAAGATTAACCTGCACGGGGACATTGCTGTCAGTGAAGAGAGATGAGAAAGACCAAAGTGCCATTTGCCCCTCTCAGTGTGGCCCTGAAGGACTGTGTCCAGGCTGTAGTTCTGTTCCCGCCGTACGATCCTCCCCCCAGATTGTCCTTTCTGAGCTCCAGCCAGCTGATGCTAAACACTCAGGTGGGAATGATAAAAATCCACAACAATGTGTTTAAAGCAAACTGATTTATTTCACATATATCCAGAAATTTAAACTCCAGCCCAGTTACAAGGGTTATTAACAGCAGCAGAAACAAACCCCCACTCTCTGGGTAAATAAGTTTCTCCTGATTTCCCTATTGGATTTCTTGGTGACTATCTTATATTGATGGCCTCTAGTTATGCTCTTCCCCACAAGTGGAAACACTCTCTCTGTATCTACTCTATCAAAACCTTTCATAATTTTAAAGACCTCTATTAGGTCACCACTCAGCCTTCTTTTTCAAGAGAAAAGAGACCCAGCCTGTCCATCCTTTCCCGACAGGTCTACCCTCTCATTTCTGGTATCATCCTTGTAAATCTTCTCTGCACCCTCTCCAGTGCCTCTATATCCTTTTTATAATATGGTGACCAGAATTGTACGCAGTGCTCCAAGTGTGGTCTAACCAAGGTTCGATACAAGTTTAGCATAACTTCACTACTTTTCCATTCTATAACAATTCAATTCTATAACAATCAATCCCAATAATTTAACCCAATTGGTTAAAGTCTAAGTCCAATTTTGTCAGCACGCTGCGACATTCGATGTCTGCAGATAACGGGAGATAAATTCTTAAAACTGCTGGATCTCTTGCTCTGCCATCAACCTCTTATCAACCTGGAGCTGGCATTGCCTAATATGGTCGTCTCTGGCTACTGCACAGTCCAGAGACACAAGTCTGCATTTTCTTCAACACACATCAACAACGTTAGAAGCAGTAAAAACACTGTGGCCTTCCTGGGGCAGCACAAACCACTAGTCTCCAGACTTTTCTTATCCCAACATCATATTTCTGATCGAAACATTCTGTGATGAAAATATCCAAGGCCAGTTGGTTGCAAACACCAGCTGTTGCTCAGTGAAATCTCTCTCTCTCTCTAATGATACCAACCACATTTTCCCCGATATCGAATGAACTAAACATGAACACCTTTCAGAAGCTGAATTAACCGAGGTCCATATGCCAACACCCCTCTCATCTTCCATTCACTTCAATTGAAAGGAAACCGACAGATTGGACCAGTCAGAGTTTGAAAGATATTTACAACAGATTCTAGATGTTCTTAGAGTCGGAATCTTTCTCTACTCTGTCCACTCGAGGAGTTAGATAACAGACTTTCTCCTGTGAGTATAGAGCTGGGGTATTTGGGCCGTGATTAGTTCACTTGTTCATCTTGTTGACTCTAAACCTTTGCCAATTATTTGATGTGATCTGTTTACTTGCACGTATTTTTTTAAATACACTTGCTGAGTGGATTCAAATTTAAATTGAAAGCAGGTTTGCAGGCGTGATGCTCTATTCACACATCGAAGGTGAGAGAGATGCTGTGGGACACACACTAAGTCCAGTAGCTGAAAGTGATTAACAGACTGGGTTTTGTGTTTAGTGATCCCGGGCGTGTAACCGAGACCTTCCTCGGATACCAAGGCTAGGAGAGGCACTCTGGAAGGTATGGGGAGCTGGGACTTGTCCATGAGAGTAACTGAAGGTACGAGAACTGAAATAATCTCGAGATAGAAAAGAGAAAAGGCCCAAAAATGGAGCAGTCAGTAACAGGACATCAATTAGTCTTCTCTTATCTTGGAGACATCAAATGTCAACACACTGTTATTTGAAATATGAAAATATTAAAACTCCAGCCCAGTTATAGGAGTTATTAACATCAGCAGAAGGAAACTCCAACTGTCAGAATGAACATGATTCAGTCAGGATGTGATTAACAGCAGTAATAACAGCAGAATCCAACCCCTGCAGTCACTTGTGAACTCGCTGGTGTGTCAGCAGGTCGGATGACTGAGTGAATCCCTTCCCACACTCAGAGCAGGTGGACGGTCTCTCCCCAGTGTGAACTCGCTGGTGCACCAGCAGGTGGGCTGAACAAGTGAATCCCTTCCCACACACGGAGCAGGTGAACGGCCTCTCCCCCAGTGTGAACTCGCTGGTGTCTCATCAGGTCGGATGATCGAGCGAGTCCCTTGCCACACTCAGAGCAGGTGAATGGTCTCTCCCCAGTGTGAACTCGCTGGTGTGCCAACAGGTAGGATATATGAGTGAATCCCTTCCCACACACAGAGCAGATGAACGGTCTCTCCCCAGTGTGATTGCGACGATGAATTTCCAGCTCAGATGGGTAACTGAAACCCGTCCCACACACGGAGCAGATGAACGGTCTCTCCCCAATGTGAACTCGCTGGTGTTTCAGCAGGTCGGATGGCTGAATGAATCCCTTCCCACACACGGAGCAGCTGAACGGTCTCTCTCCAGTGTGAACTCGCTGGTGTGTCAGCAGGTCGGATGGCCGAGTGAATCTCTTCCCACACACGGAGCAGGTGAACCGCCTCTCTCCAGTGTGAACTCGCTGATGTGTCAGCAGGGTGGATGACTGAGTGAATCCCTTCCCACACACAGAGCAGGTGAACGGTCTCTCCCCAGTGTGATTGCGATGATGAATTTCCAGCTCAGATGGGTAACTGAAACCCATCCCACACACGGAGCAGGTGAATGGCCTCTCCCCAGTGTGAATTCGTTGGTGTGTCAGCCGGTTCGATGATTGAGTGAATGCCTTCCCACACTCAGAGCAGGTGAACGGTCTCTCCCCAGTGTGACTACGATGATGAATTTCCAGCTCAGATGGGTAACTGAATCGCTTCGCACACACGGAGCAGGTGAACGGCCTCTCCCCAATGTGAACTCGCTGGTGTTTCAGCAGCTTTGATGATTGAGTGAATCCCTTCCCACACTCAGAGCAGGTCAACGGCCTCTCCCCATTGTGACTGCGCCAATGAATTTCCAGCTCAGACAGGGAACTGAATCCCTTCTGTTAGATCAAGGTAATTTCAGTGGACCACACTGATCTGAGGTCAACACACTAAAATTAAAGTTTGCGAGTCCGGTGGTAAGTTTTAAATAGTCGATTTATTGCATCACTTGATTTACACTGTTTGACTTCCTTCATCCGACTTACATCATATTCAAAATGGCTGGTTTTTATACAGCAGCAGATGTACCCGCCCCCTTTATTACCATTGGCTCAGCAGCATGCATACAGAGCTATGGTTGGTTAAGCTACATCGCACTGATTGGATCTCTGATACATCAATCATTCCTTTGTTCTCTAGTTAAGCAGAATCATCACTTTCAGTTTTAAGCTAAGATCAGCACTTTCACAGTTTAAGCTAAATCAGCATTTTCATTGTTCTCAGTTTTTAAGTCAGCCGATGTGACGTTACCAGCTGTGATTGGATCTGATACATCACACCATCCTTTGGCATGTGGTCAGCTTAAGCATAATCAGATTTCTTTAAATCATTAGTATAATCATATTAAAATCTATGTTATTAAAATATTATCCCTAACACTCCCCCCTTTGATTCTTTCATAAATTGAATCATAAAAATAAAGAGTCAGATTAAAAATATAATCAATCATTGCTGTGTTTTGCCACTGTCTGGATCAGTGGCTCTGCACAAATTTACATCAACCAGGATTTTACGTGGCCACAGTAAAAGCCTGGTTTTAATAAGTTAATTGATTTCATGATCTTAAATGAATTAGTGCATCTTAAAAAGTGGGAGGAGCTCCCCTCAGCTTATGGCTTTGAAAAATACATTCAGGTAAAAATTAAAAAGTAAAAAAGGTAGAAAAATTATAAAAAGTAGAAAAGGTACAAACCGATCTAGCAACTAAATATAACATGCCCCTTTAAGATGTAAAAACGGTCTGCGGTGACCTGCAAGGCATCTTGCCCGCGGGGCAGCAGCCGCCTGGTGGCAAGCACATTTAATCAACAGAAACACACAATTTGATCCCCATCCTATCTTAGAAGGCCTCCTTCTTATCTTTCTGAGGAGTGTTTTGTCAAGATTCTTCAATGGCATTTTATGGCTTCATGGCTCCTTGTTATCTAGCAGGTGCTATCCTCCCTGTTTCCTTGCATTTTACCATTCCCTTATCATTTCTATATGTCTTTTGATGCTTGATATTCGACCTTGCTGGCATATATGCTATCTTTTTCCGCTTGCCTGTTGTCAGTCCCTGGTCTAAGAATTAAAACCCATCTTTGAATCTAACAGCTATTTCTTACAATTCCCTTCTTTGAGAAGGAAATATCCTTATTGACTTCTCACAATCAGCTCTTGACTAATCTCGCTAGCTCTTATTGCTCTCTCAACTTGGGCGTTAGTAGGGAGTCTTGAAGATTTCTCCCTTCCTTACAGTCCATTCCTTTGAGGGGGAGGAGCAACCTCTGACCCCTTACTCAAATTCAATTCACTGTTCCGGTGTTCCAATTCTGCCCCGCCTGGGGCATCTTCTGTTTCTTCTATCTTTCCTGATGTTACCCTGCCTGGGGTCTCCTCTACATTACTTCGGATCTTCTCTTTCGGTGTGCTCAATTAATTTGTTAGTGCTCGTCAGTCATGGGCATGAGTACCCAATTGGCTTATGTATCAAAGTCTTACTACACACGTTACATATATCAAATATACACTATCATTACAAGTTGGATAGCTACCAGAGCATGTGAAATAATACGAACCTAAGGATGTGCTGATGTATTAAGCCCAATATCCCACCAATGTGAGTTGTCCCCTATGCTGTCAATTTCAATATCTATTCTCGAGTTGTCTTGCTCCAAAACATAAAAATGCTTTAGGGAGGAGTTCAGTCGCATCATGAGCTCACTGAAACCCACAAACAGGGGAATGTCGTATCCGAGTATCCGAATTGTGCCACATAATTGTGTAGCTCATACTTAAAAATGTGTTGGTTGATGGGACAGGTCCTGTTAGACCCGTAAAGCATGGTAATTGCAGTAGTAGTGACACAGGAGGCACCACCAAAACCACCTCATACTGGATTCGTACCGGTTTTTCCCACGCTCTGTTACCTACAAAACACAATTATTACAGTCACAGTTAAATTCAGTCTTACAATCATTTCAAGCGACATTACAGTTTAACATCTAATCAACAAATCATGGATTTAAAAGATCCTCCAGATCTCTTTTACTTGTATCCATCTTGTGGATAATTCTTTACTAAACATGATTTCTCCTTGGCCCTCAATTGTCCCAATCCAGATTCCATGTAACTCTCCACTTCAACTTCAATTTTAATCCCTCTAACAGGTACCAGTGTGTTTAACTCTATTCTGATTGTTTCATCAATTCGATAGTTTCTCGATGGAGTATGTGTCAATGCTTTAAAAGTTGTCTCGCTCTCCTGAGCCACATTACCCCTTTCATGTCTTGCTGTTGACAAGTAACTGAGCATGTCTGAGACCCGTTCTTCAGTGTAAATTCACCATACATTCCTGGATGGTAATTACTTCATACGTAACAAATCACATTTGCACACTCACACCGGTATCTCAGTATCATGCCACCCATGCCATTCGATACAAGCCTTTCTCGGGCTTTCAGGTATCTTATCGAAAGATTGTAGTCGTCTAATGGCTGAATACTTCAAGGTCTTACTTGCTGCTATTTAAGCTTTGACCTGAGCTCTTGGCCCTCTGCCTGTAATCTGGCCACTTCAGCCTGCTTGATTTCAAGCTGATTTTTAGTAGTAACTAGCTCTACATTAATCTCTTCCATTTCTTTCTCCTGAAGTGCTCTTTCCTGTAGTTGTGCTTTCACTAATGTGGTTTTCTCAGCTATTAGGCTCTCTAAAAGCATAATCTGTTGCTTAAAGTTATTCTCAAGATTCAACTTTTCTTTTTCCATGGTCTCTATTGTTGCCTGACTTTTCTCAATGTTTTCCGAAAACTGCTTTAACCTGTCAACTTTTTCAAGTAAAGCATCTTCCTTCTCAGCTAGAAGGGAGGCAAGAGAATTTTCATTCTGCTTTGACTTCATTAATTTATTCTCCAAGTCTGAAACCAGTTCTTCCTTGGTCTGGCAATCTACCTGGAGATTTAGTAAGCGGTCGTTCAAATTATTTTCTTCTTGTTTCAGATCATCGAGTTCAGACTGATTTTTTTTTCAGTTTTGTTTCTGCTCTTTTAAACTGCCTGAGAGCATTTTGCAAGTTCTCATTCAGTAGTGTAATTCTCCTGTTTCAATCTTACACTCTCAATCACTTTCCTTTAATTACATGTGGGATATGTGCATTCCGTCCTTCACTACCCCAATATTCTGTATTCAGTACACCTCTCGTCCTTGGGCTTGGGGTGCCATTACGGTATTACCAATACCAACCCTAGGAGTCCATTCAGTAGTGCCTTGGGCTTGGGGTGCCATTACGGTATTACCAATACCAACCCTAGGAGCCCATTCAGTAGTGCCTTGGGTTTGGGGTGCCATTACGGTATTACCAATACCAACCCTAGGAGCCCATTCAGTAGTGAGTTTTCTTAGAACACCATGTAGGTAATGCCGTATCGGTTAAATCTAGCACTACCAGTACAAGTTCATGTTGCACATTATCATGCAATTAGTTTACAAGATAACTTCCATTTATCAAATCATAATTTTCTTTCTATCACTGTGGGGAAATATTAACTTAAAATTAAGAAACTTAAATTTAATAATGTCCCATATCTTTAAATTTCATACTAAAGTTGTTGCTTGGTGAACTTAAACAGCTGTCAGTTTTGCAGGTTTTTAAGAAGGTGGAGCAAAACATTCTCAGGCGTAATTTCGTCACTTCACGTAAATTAAAAAAAACTTTCCGGATCGAAAAAGACAGTTGTGTTTTCACACTTTAACTAAACACGAACAGAACAGATAAAACAAAACAAAATAGCACATTCTTGCAGAAAACAGTAAATTACGTCATATTTCTTATTGTCCTTTCTTCAAATGTCTTTCCAAAATACTGTAAAAACATAACTGGAGAAAAATTAGTTTTTCACATTTAAACAAATCAAATCAAACTGCTTTAGAAGATTTCACCATAGCAACCGCGACGCCAAGGTTAAATCTTAAACTGAAACTTAATGTAACATTGTACAGTTTGCACTGCAAGTACAAAAATCTATCGCAATCTTTTGTTAAAAAAACTTTTTGTTGCTCTTCTCAGTTTTTACACACCAGCTTAACTTAAATTATTTCAAAGGTTTTTTTTTCAATTCTTGGGGCACAATTTTATTCGCACATTCTTAAAACTTCCAAAATCCAAGACAAGACAAAAGATTTAAACGCTTTTAACACAGAGAAGTGGGTGGAGCTAAAACACACATAACAGAATCTTTCTTTTAAAGAACATCTGATCAGACAAAAGAAATACTGTAACTTCTTAAACATTCATAGTCATTTTTCAAGGTTCCTTTCACTCAGCAAATCTTGTGTTTTATTTGTCTCAGCACAGATGTTAATAACTTCCATGTCAGTAAAACTTTAAGTTTATCTTTTTTTTTTCCTCTTTTTCCATCGGCGTCTCAGCATTTCTTGGCTTTCCAAATCCGTTTCTTTCCTTCCTTTGCTGAGTTTTCAGATTGGTTAGCCTGCAAATTAGATCTTTTTCCTTCTTTATCTCTCCTGTGTTCAGCCCCGAGTGTTCCAACCAGTTATTTTTAAATCGCTCGTCGTACTCTAACACTTCCTCCGTCCCTTTCTGTTGACAGGCTATGATCTTTCCCCAATCCGTTTTTGCAGGGCTAATCACTTGTAACCACTGTTGGATCGCATCCCATCCGGCATCTATATCTTGCTCATCATTTCCCAGGCCAGTCTTTACTTTGCTGTGTAACTTATTTCCCTCGCTCCTGGGTATCATTACAACCAGAATTTGGACTCCGTCCCACGGGTGGAGTTGGTACTTCGCCCTTTCTTCCCCATCTTCTTTCTTCTCATACTCCTTTTCTACTCTTTTCCTTTTCTGTCTCAATGGGGCCAAATGGGGTCCTGTTTTCTCTTCTTCACTTTCACTGACATTACTAGAGGATCCCGAGTCAGTCTCTTGACCTGCTTCTTGTCATTATCTCCCATGACCTTCCTCCTTTATTTCATTTAGATCTGGGTAACCCTTCCAGATCCCCACACATTTTCCCTTTTCTTCAACTACCGGGACTATCGGTTGTTTATCTAATTGTGCTTTACAGTCCTTAACTTCATCTTTAAGTTTTTTAACTTCCACTTCTGACTTTTCAAGCTCATCTTTAAGTTTTTTAACTTCCACTTTTGACTTTTCAAGCTCATTTGTTTTCTTTTTCAATTGTTCATAAATCGCATCTTTCTGCTCTTTTGCATTGGTCAAGTCGTGATCATGTTGGGAGTTTGTCTTACTCTCATTTCGCCGTCGGATCTGACTCATAACTGCCATGGACCATCTGATCCGTCTTTTATCTTTCATACGGGTCGTTTTTCCCCAGACCCTCTTTATGTCATCCAAAGACCACTGTTCAGAGGAGGTACCGTACTTTTGTTCGATTTCGAACCAGGTTTTAGATAAGTCAAACTGTAATTCTATATAGTCTTTCAACTCCCACAGAATTTCGTCTTCTGAAATCTCAGGTGGGGCACGCCCACCCTTAATAGTTGTAGGTTTATTGAGTGGTGCCATAATATCGATTTCTTTACTTGGGGGTCTCGAATCGTAGGCTTTTCAGCCGAGTCAGTAAGTTAGAGCTCTATATTGGACCTCGAGCCATCTTGCCACCCGGAGGGTTCGCTACCCGGAGGTTTGCGGAATCGCGTGGAGGGGAGATGACTAGACAACCAACCAAGGACTTTTATAACGAGGAGTCCTTACCTCCGATATAGGTCTGGTGTCTCAGATCCAATCTCTTCCTTCAGCGACCCTGCTCGCAGCGCCAAATTGTTAGATCAAGGTAATTTCAGTGCACCACACTGATCTGAGGTCAACACACTAAAATTAAAGTTTGCGAGTCCGGTGGTAAGTTTTAAATAGTCGATTTATTGCATCACTTGATTTACACTGTTTGACTTCCTTCATCCGACTTACATCATGTTCAAAATGGCTGGTTTTTATACAGCAGCAGATGTACCCGCCCCCTTTATTACCATTGGCTCAGCAGCATGCATACAGAGCTATGGTTGGTTCAGCTACATCGCACAGTTTGGATCTCGGATACATCAATCATTCCTTTGTTCTCTAGTTAAGCAGAATCATCACTTTCAGTTTTAAGCTAAGATCAGCACTTTCACAGTTTAAGCTAAATCAGCATTTTCATTGTTCTCAGTTTTTAAGTCAGCCGATGTGACGTTACCAGCTGTGATTGGATCTGATACATCACACCATCCTTTGGCATGTGGTCAGCTAAGCATAATCAGATTTCTTTAAATCATTAGTTTAATCATATTAAAATCTATGTTATTAAAATATTATAATCTCACAGTCCCCACATTTCCCCAGTCTCTCCATGGTGTGGATGTCCTTGTGTCTCTCCAGGTTGGACGATCAGTTGAAGCCTCGTCACACACAGAACACATGTACGGTTTCTCCCTGCTGTGAATGGTGCGATGTTTTTTCAGGCTGTGTAACTGGTTAAAGCTCTTTCACAGCTCTGGAACACTCTCACTCGGGTGTGTGTGTCTCGGTGCTTTTCTAGTCACACTGATGTTTGAAATCTTTTCCCACGGACAGAACAGATAAATATTTCTCCTTCCACATTCAAAGGCTGATGATATTCAGGTCCTGATGAAACGAGTGATTCCGTCAGATCTTCATGTTTCGTTTGAGTTTCCCGTATGCAAATCCTCCCCCTCTAACACCCTGTAAAAGGAGTTTACAAATCTCATCACTGTAAGTACAGGACAGAAATTCAGAACAGACAATTCTAGTTTCTAAAGAACATTCTTTTCTCTCTTGTTCCTCCAAAGCTGTAAATCCCCATCCCACACATTGTCCCTCCTCCCTGTGCTAAAATCCAAACACATCGCACGTCTCAAGACACTTTTTCCTCCTCTCCCAGTTTTCTCCACCAACTCTGGCTGGGTTCAGTTCTACAATCATTGATTCCCCTCCCTCTCCTCCCCTGAAAGTGCTGACTCTGGCTGGGTTCAGTTCTACACTCACTGGTTCCCCTCCCTCTCCTCCACTGAAGGTGCTGACTCTGGCTGGGTTCAGTTCTACACTCACTAGTTCCCTCTCCTCCCCTCCCCTGAAGTTGCTGACTCTGGCCGGGTTCAGATCACTCACTGGGACCCTGAAGCTCCGCCCACTAATGGTTCCATTACAAAGATTTCCGCGCATGCGCTCTACCTTTCGATGACACAATATGGCGGCGCACAAACTCTCAGCTTTTCTTTGTAAAGATGACGGCCGTTAACCCGGGCGGGCCTGTTACCGGGAAAAAGCCTCCGAGCTGCAAACGCGGAATCTATAAATTCTCATTCCGAGCTTGCGGCCTACACCAGGTGTTTATGAAGCTCATCCGCCGAGTGCGTTACCTCCCTGCGCCCCGCCGATTCGTAATCAGCGTAAAATCGCATCGCGAACTTTTCTCTGCTTGTCGCACTCGCCCGGCTCTGATCACAGTGACACTGCGCATGCTCCAAATACAGGCGGGTACTGCGCCTGCGCACTGGGCTCCTCCAGTTTGAATAGGGCACATTCTCCGCCGCGGGGCATGCTGGGGAACAGCTCCGCCATTGAAAGCCCCAATTCGTGAATGGAGAATGAGTTTCTGTGATCCCATTGAGAGAAAATTCATCAATAATTCACACAGAAACCCAAGTGCACAGGCACTCTGCCATGGTTCAGTCCTGGATGTGATTAATAACAGAATCCAGACCCCTGCAGTCACATGTGAACTCACTGGAGTCTCAGCAGGTGGGGTGAATTTCTTCCCACACACAGGATATTGAAACAGCCTCTCTCCAGTATCAATGCGCTGGTCGTGCATCAGCTGCTTTGAACTTTGAAAGCTTTTCTCACAGTCAGAATATTTACAGTAACAGTTCTCAATGTGGACACTCTGGAGTGTCAACAGGTGGGACAACAGAGTGAATCCCTTCCCACACGTGAAGTCTCTCTCCGGTGTGACTGTGCTGGTGTGTCAGTGAATGGGATGATCGATTGAATCATTTTCCACATACAGAGCAGTAAATGGATTCTCCCCCTTACGAACATGTTAGGGTGGGAATAGATGAGATAAGCGAGTGACTCTCTTTCCACACTCAGCTGGTGAAAGGCCTTTCCCCGCTGTCACTGTATCCAAGAGTTTGCAGCTCAGACAGCCAACTGAATCCATTCCCACATTTACACTGTTGATTCAGGTGGGCGCACGAGTCTCACAGGCTAGACGATTTGTTAAAAGTGGATCCAGGCACAGAACACTTGTCCTGTTTCTCCCCGCTCTGATTGGTGCTTTTTCCTTCTATATCCAAAGTCCGATGATATTCAAGTCCTGATAATCCAATTAATCTGTCAGATCTTGATGCAATGTTTGGATTCAGTTTCCATCTGCAGATCCTCCCCTTCAATACCCTCATATGGCGTTTACAACAGAATAGACCTTCAGAACAGACAAATCTAGTTTCTATACAACATTCTTTCCCCTCCTGTCCTTCCTAAGCTGTAAATTCCCCATTCTATACACTCTCCCTTCATCCTTACTGTCTAAAAACAACATTCATTACATCGTCTGGGATTTTGTGTCTCCCCTTCTCTCCAGAAGGAACTGAATCTGGCTGGGTGCAATTAGTTAACCTCTACATTTTGGTAAGAAGAACGAGGAGAGGTAATATAAACTAAAAGGTACAATTCTATAGAGGGTGCCTGAACAGAGAGACCTGGGGGTTTATGTGCACAAATCGTTGAAGGCGGCAGGGCAGGTTGAGAAAGCGGTTAAAAAGCATACGGGATCCTGAGCTTCATAAATAGAGGCATAGAGTACAAAAGCAAGGAAGTTATGATGAACTTTTATAAAACACTGGTCTCTCTGGCGTTTAGAATAATGAGAGGTGATCTCATTGAAACATACAAGATTCTGAAGGGGATTGACAGGGTAGATGCTGAGAGGTTGTTTCCCCTGCCTGGAGTGTCTAGAACTAGGGGGCATAGTTTCAGGATAAGGGGTAGGCCATTTAAGATTTAGGAGGAGGAATTTCTTCACTCAGATGGTTGTGAATCTTTGGAATTCTCTGCCCCAGAGGGCTGTGAATGCTGAGTCTTTGAGTATATTCAAGGCTGAGATAGACAGATTTTTGGACTCTCGGGGAATCAAGGGATATGGAGATCAGGCGGGAAAGTGGAGTTAAGGTCGATGATCAGCCATGACCTTATTGAATGGCAGAGCAGGCTCGAGGGACCGTATGGCCTACTCCTGCTCTTATTTCTTATGTTCTTATGACCTCAACTGGAGTATTGTGTCTAATTCTGGGCACCACACTTTAGGAAGGATATGAAGGCCTTTGAGATAGTGCGGAAAAGATTTGTTCCAGAAAAAAGTGGTTCCAGGGACGAGGGACTTCAGTTACATGGATAGACTCGAGAAGCTGTGGTTGTTCTCCTTGGAGCAGTGAAGGTTGAGAGGAGATTTGATAGAGGTGCTCAATATCATGAGGGGTCTAGACAGAGTAGAGAGAGAGAAGCTGTTCCCATTGGTGGAAGGGTCGAGAACCAGAGGACACTGATTTAAGGTGATTGGCAGACGAACCAAAGGTGACATTAGGAAAAACTTTTTTACGCAGTGAGTGGTTAGGATCTGGAATTCACTGCCTGAAAGGGGTGGTGGAGGCAAATTTAACTGTGGCTTTCAAAAGGGAATTGGATAAGTACCTGAAGGAAAAATGTTGGCAGGGCTACGAGGAAAGGGTGGGGGAGTGGGATGAGGTCCTGCATCAAGAATTTAGGGAGCTAGGTAACAGATTAAAGAGCAGGACCTCAAAGGTTGTAATCTCTGGATTACTCCCAGTGCCACGTGCTAGTAAGTATAGGAATGGGAGGATAGAGCAGATGAATGCGTGGCTAAAGAGTTGGTGTAGGGGGGAGGGTTTTACTTTCCTGGATCACTGGGCCTGCTTCTGGGAAAGGTGGGACTTGTACAAGTCGGACGGGTTGCACCTGAACCAGAGCGGGACAAATATCCTTGCGGGGAGGTTTGCTAGCACTGTTGGGGGGGGTTTAAACTAACTTGACAGGGGGATGGGATACAGAGGGGAGCTGAAATAGGGGGGGATGTGCTGCCAATTATAGAGAAAAAAACAAGTCAGCTTGGTAGACAGGGCAAATATATAAGGGCAAGGCTGGATGGCATCTATTTTAATGCAAGGGGTCTTGCAAATAAGGTGGATGAACTGAAGGTGTTGATAAACACATGGGAGTATGATATTGTTGCTATCACGGAGACATGGTTGAGGGAAGGGCAAGACTGGCAGCTCAATATTCCGGGGTACAGAATCTTCAGGCGAGACAGAGGGGGAGGTATAAGAGGAGGGGGTGTCGCAATATTAATTAAGGAGTCAATTACTGCAGTAAGGAGGGATGATATATTAGCAGGGTCCTCTAATGAGGCCATATGGGTGGAGCTTAAAAACAAAAAGGGGGCAAGCACTTTGCTGGGAGTGTACTATAGGCCTCCAAACAGTCAGGGGGAGATAGAGGAACAGATATGTAGGCAAATCTCAGAGAAATGTGCAAATAATAGGGTAATAATAATGGGGGATTTCAACTTCCCCAATATTAACTGGGATAGTCAGAGTGTGAAAGGCTCAGAGGGTGTAGAATTCTTAAAGTGCATCCAGGAGAGCTTTTTGAGCCAGCATGTAGAAAGTCCTACAAGAGAGGGGGCGGTACTGGATCTAATTCTAGGGAATGTGGCCGGCCAAGTGGAAAAAGTGCTAGTAGGTGAGCACTTTGGTGATAGTGACCATAATATGGTAAGATTTAAGGTGGCCATGGAAAAGGACAGGGATGGGCCGGAAATAAAGGTTCTAAATTGGGGGAAGGCCGATTTTAATAGGATAAGGCAGGATCTGGCCAAAATGGACTGGGATCAGCTACTTGTAGGAAAATCCGCATCGGAGCAATGGGAGGCTTTCAGAAGGGAGATTGAGATCATACAATGGCAACATGTTCCCGTAAAGGTCAAGGGTGGTTCCAAAAACCACAGGGAACCTTGGATGTCAGGGGATATACGAGAATGGATTAGGGAAAAAAGGAGGGCTTTTGGTAGATACAAAAGGCTAAAGACGGAGGAAGCCCTAGAGGAGTACAAAAAGTGCAGGGGGATACTTAAAAAAGAAATTAGGAGATCAAGGAGGGGCCATGAAATAACACTGGCGAGCAAAATAAAGGAAAATCCGAAGATGTTTTATAAGTATATTAAGGGTAAGAGGATAACTAGGGAAAAAATAGGGCCCATTAGGGACAAAAGTGGCAATCTGTGTGTGGAGCCGGAAGATGTAGGAGGGGTTCTAAATGAATTTTTTGCATCTGTTTTCACTATGGAGAAGGACGATGTAGACATAGAAATAGGGCGGGGGGACTGTGATATGCTCGAACATATTAACATCGAGAGGGAGGAGGTATTGGCGGTTTTAGCTGGCCTAAAAATGGATAAATCCCCAGGCCCAGATGAAATGTATCCCAGGCTGCTGTGTGAGGCAAAGGAGGAGATTGCGGGGGCTCTAACACATATATTCAGGACCTCTCTGGCCACAGGGGATGTGCCAGAGGACTGGAGAACCGCTAATGTAGTACCAGGGTAGTAGGGAAAAACCGGGGAACTACAGGCCAGTGAGCCTAACATCAGTGGTAGGAAAATTATTGGAAAAAATCCTGAGGGACAAAATTTGTCTCCACTTGGAGAGGCAAGGATTAATCAGGGATAGTCAACATGGCTTTGTCAAGGGAAGATCATGTCTGACTAATTTGATTGAATTTTTTGAGGGGGTGACTAGGTGTGTGGATGAGGGTAACGCAGTGGATGTGGTATACATGGATTTCAGTAAGGCCTTCGATAAAGTCCCGCACAGGAGACTGGTCAAGAAGGTAAGAGCCCATGGAATCCAGGGTGCCTTGGCACATTGGATACAAAACTGGCTTAGTGGCAGAAGGCAGAGGGTGATGGTCGAAGGTTGTTTTTGTGACTGGAAGCCTGTGGCCAGTGGGGTACCACAGGGATCGGTGCTGGGTCCCTTGCTGTTTGTGGTCTACATTAATGACTTGGATATGAATGTAAAGGGTATGATCAGTAAGTTCGCGGATGATACAAAAATTGGTAGGGTGGTAAATAGCGAGGAGGGTAGCCTCAGTCTGCAGGACGATATAGATGGGTTGGTCAGATGGGCGGAACAGTGGCAAATGGAATTTAACCCGGAAAAGTGCGAGGTGATGCACTTTGGGGGGACTAACAAGGCAAAGGAATACACAATGAATGGAAAGACCCTAGGCAAGACGGAGGGTCAGAGGGATCTGGGTGTGCAAGTACACAGATCCCTGAAGGCGGCGGAACAGGTGGATAAGGTGGTAAAAAAGGCATATGGGATACTTGCCTTCATTAGTCGAGGCATTGAATATAAGAGCAAGGAGGTTATGATGGAGCTGTATAAAACACTGGTTAGGCCACAGCTGGAATACTGTGTGCAGTTCTGGTCGCCACACTACAGGAAGGATGTGATCGCGTTAGAGAGGGTGCAGAGGAGGTTCACCAGGATGTTACCAGGGCTGGAGCGCTTCAGCTATGAAGAGAGACTGGGCAGATTGGGTTTGTTTTCCTTGGAGCTGAGGAGGCTGAGGGGGGACATGATTGAGGTGTACAAAATTATGAGGGGCATAGATAGGATGGATGCTGAGGAGCTTTTTCCCTTAGTAGAGGGGTCAATAACTAGGGGGCATAGATTCAAGGTAAAGGGCGGGAGGTTTAGAGGGGATTTGAGGAAGAACTTTTTCACCCAGAGGGTGGTTGGAGTCTGGAACTCACTGCCTGAAAGGGTTGTGGAGGCAGAAACCCTCACAACATTTAAGAAGCATTTGGATGTGCACTTGAAATGCCATAGCATACAAGGCTACGGGCCAAATGCTGGAATATGGGATTAGATTAGACAGGGCTTGATGGCCGGCGCGGACACGATGGGCCGAAGGGCCTCTATCCGTGCTGTATTACTCTATGACTCTATGACTCTATGACTAGCTGAAGTGCTCTTGCAGAGAGCGGGCACGGGCTCGATGGGCCTCCTGCTGTGCTCTAACGAGTCTATGATTCTATGATTCTAGAGCCTCAACATCAGCCGACTCAGTGAGTGTCAGCAGTGACAGCAGTCCAATCCTGCCCTCAATGGACATCCATACACTTCCCAGTTGATGTCACTGGATCCCCATCAAGAGCAGGGGCAGTGCCTGATTCTTACTCTTAGTTAGCCCAGTGGTACTGAGGATAATTATAGCCCCTGAACTGCTGCCTTGTCAGAGATCAACTCACAGCACAGACCAAGGATTGAACTTGGTACCTTCCTAGTCAGTTGTGCAGAGTATTTTAAAGTGGAAGGGGGAGGGTGAGAACAGAATATTTAGAAAGAAATATCACTCCACCTTAAAACAAAACCTTCATTACACTGCAAAATTCTGAAGACTTTCAATATTAAACAAGCAAGACAAATGGATCGTCAAAAATAATGAGACATTTCAGAAAGGCTCAAGTCATTGAAACAGACAGGTTTACAATCACTGCACAGTACAGAAGGGAGCGACTGTTAATGGGAGCTCTGTTAGTGAAGTCCGCCAACACTCCAAGATAAACGGGTCTGTCCCTTTAAATATAAATAGACAGAGAAAGGGGAGTCCCTGTCCCTTTAAATATCTGGCCCATTCCCCCAGGCAGTGGGAGGAGGAACAGCGCGCGGTCTCTTTATATCCTGACCCAGCGGGCCCCGCCGGATGGGCTGCCGCAAGGTCCTAAAGGCCACAGCAAGTAAACCATCGGGTTAAACTGAAAAGAGCCTCACACAAAATGCTTGTTATATGTGCCAGAGTGCGTAAACAAAACACATCGGGGGGAAAATTCAGGTGTTTGCGCCTCCCATTAGCGCCTTAAAAGGGCGCAAAGCAACTAGCGCCCGGGCGTGGCGACGTTTGCGCCGCTCGCGAAATTAACTAGACATTTTGCAGCGGTGCTAAACACTACTGCCACAATCTCCTGCGCCGGCAGATTGTGACGTTAGTCGAGTGCGCAACGCCCCGGACCAGATATTGAGTGGCGCCCCCTGCCTTACCGCCTGCCGCTAGCAACGACAGGTTGAGGGGAGCGTTATGCTGTCAGAAAGGGACTGGGGAGCGCTATTTAAAGGCGACCGCTTCCTGCCTTTTTTTGTCGGTGACATTTTTGCACCACGCATTGAGAGAGAGAGAGAGAGAGACTTCTGGAGATTCAACGCTGTGTGAAGGAGTTTTGAGTACTGAGCAGCACTGTGCAGGTTTATTGTGATTTGCCCTTCCTTGCTTCGCCAGCGCTCTGAGGTAACGCCTCGCTCCTCGGCCTTTGCGCCTTAAGACAGGTGTGAAGCGCCTGATTTAGCGCTCCAATCACCTCCAAGGGCGATAAAAGCCAAGTTTGCTGTCGGAATCGATAATTAGCGCCAGGCGCTAAACTTTGCGCACAGCCGATAATGGCGCCCCAAACGGGGCGATACTGAATTTTTCCCCCCCATCATCCTTAATGTGTGAAAGCACATTCCACAGAGAGAAATTATCTATCCCAAATAATTTTTCAGCATTTTATTTCCTTTTATTTAAAATGTAACTTCCGAGCGTTGAATCCCTTTAACATTTACTGATAACCCATTGTCTTGTGGGCTCTTGTTTAGAAAGTGATGTCACAATGACCATCCCGTTACCAAGGTGAGCCTGTCTGTCCGCAGTATTCAGTGGGAAAGGGGATTAAATCACACCGAGGATAATGAGCAGCCACCCACCAGTCTCTGCACTTTTATTGTCCAGTGATCACCTCACCATCACACACAAGCTCCTGATATAAACCTCCAGTGGGTGATGATTGGTGCAGGGTTAGTGGTGGAGTTCCACAGCGGGAGGGATCCTGGAGTAACCCCATGAATGTTCCGGGTCGTGTATTTTGAGTTATCCTGGTGTCTAACACGCACACATCAATAAAACAGGGAATTCCTGGAAACACGCTGCAGGTCCTTCTTTATCTGGAGATCAGATCTCTGTTGTATAATTGTACCAGCAGTTAACAGGCTCATGTGAACTCCTCCCTCTGCTATTTTAATGCAGACTTTAACATAAATTGGTTAAACAGGTTTATTTTAAATGAGCTAACACCTGCCTTAAAATGGTAGACTCAGGACTGTCACACACACATATTAAATCTTTGTGGAATAATTACCAGTCATTTCTACACTGGAAACGTAACCCTGCCGTTTCACTTTCAGTCAGGAACAGATCGCAGTTTCACACCAATCTCCGATTTGGCAGCACGTTTCCAGCATTCACCGTTGTTCTTCCTGACTCTAAACACAGTTGTAAAGGAGCCTTCTGTTCTGTGTCTAGGAGCTCTGACCCATGGAAGAGCGCGGCTGGGACACATTCTTTACAGGCCTCAAGATTAACCTGCACGGGGACATTGCTGTCAGTGAAGAGAGACGAGAAAGACCAAAGTGCCATTTGCCCCTCTCAGTGTGGCCCTGAAGGACTGTGTCCAGGCTGTAGTTCTGTTCCCGTCATATGATCCTTCTCCCAGATTGTCCTTTCTGAGCCCCAGCCAGGTGATGCTAAACACTGAGGTGGAAACGACAAAAATCCACAACAACGTGTTTAAAGCAAACGGATTTATTTGACATATGTCCAGAATATGAAACTCCAGCCCAGGTACAGGGGTTATTAACATCAGCAGAAACAAACCTCATCTCTCAGTGTGAACATTATTCAGTCCTGGATGTAATTAACAGCAGCAATAACATCAGAATCCAACCCCTGCAGTCACTTGTGAATTCGCTGGTGTCTCAGCAGGTTGGATGACTGAGTGAATCCCTTCCCACACATGAGCAGCTGAACGGCCTCTCCCCGGTGTGAACTCGCTGGTGCTGCAGCAGGTCAGATGACCGAGTGAATCCCTTCCCACACTCAGTGCAGGTGAACGGTCTCTCTCCGGTGTGAACTCACTGGTGTACAGTGAAGTGAGATGACTGCCTGAATCCAGTCCCACAGTGAGAGCACCTGTACAGTCTCTCGTCAGTGTGAACACGCTGATGGCGTGTCAGTTCCCTGGAACTTTTATAGCACTTCCCGCAGTCCGGGCATTTAAAAGGCCTTCCATCATTGTGAACTCGCTGGTGTCTCAGCAGGTTTGATGACTGAGTGAATCCCTTCCCACACACGGAGCAGGTGAACGGTCTCTCCCCAGTGTGAACTCACTGGTGTTCCAGCAAATCCTTTTTGCTTTTAAATTTCTTCTCACAGTCAGAACATTTAAAAGGTCTCTTAGCAGTGTGAACTCGCTGGTGTATCAGTAGGTAGGATGACTGAGTGAATCCCTTCCCACACTGAGAGCAGGTGAACGACCTCTCCCCAGTGTGAATGCGCTGGTGTACAGTGAGGTCAGATGATCGCCTGAACCCGGTCCCGCAGTGAGGGCACCTGAACGTTTTCTCGTCAGTGTGAACACGTTGATGACACATCAGTTCCCCGGAACATCTATAGCACTTCCCGCAGTCCGGGCATTTAAAAGGTTTGTCGTCAGTGCTAACTCGCTGGTGCTGCAGCAGGTGGGATGACCGAGTGAATCCCTTCCCACACTCAGAGCAGCTGAACGGCCTCTCCCCGGTGTGAACTCGCTGGTGTTCCAGCAGGTGGGATGAGCACTTGAACCCCTTCCCACACTCGGAGCAGCTGAACGGCCTCTCCCCGGTGTGACTTCGCTTGTGTCTTGACAGGCCAGAGGATCGGCTGAAGCCTCATCCACACACAGAGCACGTGTACAGTTTCTCCCCGCTCTGAACGGTGCTTTCTGCTTCCATGCTCAAAGGTCCTGATGAATTGAGCGACTCTGTCAGATCTTGACGTGGTGTTTGGTTTGAGTTTGCCGTCTGCAAATCCTCCACTTCAAATAGCCTGCAAAATGAATTTAAAACAGGAGAAAGGGAGGGTGAGAGAGAACCCAGAAAAACACAAAGTCAGGTTGTGAAATTGAGCTGAATGAATCTGGGAATTTGTGGGGCCGGCACTAGAAAAAAGTGACCATGAAGGCTGCCGGATTGTCGTAAAAACCCAACTGGTTCACTAATGTCCTTCAGGGAAGGGAACCCACCACCCGGTCTGGGCCTACACAAGACTCTGGCCTCTATGGGAGGAGAGAGAGTGAGGTGGGAGGGGGAGGGGTGAAGGAGAGCTACTTTATACATCTGTAACTCGACTAGAACTTTGACAGCACCTCCCAAACACGCGACCTCCACCACCTAGAAGGACAAGGGCAGCAGGTGCATGGGAAAACCATCACCTCCCAGTTCGCCTCCAAGTCACACACTATCCTGACTTGGGCATATTGCGCCATTCCTACATCGTCGCTGGGTGAAAATCCTGGAACTCCTCACCTAACAGCATTCTGAGAGTACCTTCACCACACGGACTGCAGAGGTTCAAGAAGAAGGCCCAGCATCGCCTTCTCAACGGGCAACTGGGGACTGGCAATATCTGCTGGCCTTGCTAGTGACACCCACATCGAATGAATTAAAAAAATCTGTATATATAAAATGGATTGAAAGCCTCTACAGAAATACTTGTTCCTAAAACAATAATATTTTACACTGTATGGACAGTGTCTGTTTAGCAACTTAATCTCCCCTAGAATCCACCTCCCTTCACAGTCCCACATTGGAAATTGTTGGGTCCCACTGGGCTCAGAAGTACTGGGGGTTAAACCCAGCAGCTTCTCCCCCGTCTCCACTCCAGCTCAAACTGATGCAACAAGAAAGACCTACACAGGAGGCCAGGGACCGAGTTCCACATCCACCGCCCACCCTGATGCGAACCGGCTCTTAATTGCTCCCTCTGCTGTATAAATGCAAGTGGTTGTGTTTCTTGTCTGGGGGAGGCGCTGCACCCTGGGGTTAATGGTGCCGGGGTCCTGGCCGCACGTCCGCCGGCTCTGACTCGGGGCCTGTGACCTGCACTCGGTGTTGCTGAGGGATTCCAACCCTGGGACGGGACATGGGGATTCCGGCCCTGGGACCGCACATGGGGACTCCCTGCCTTCGACCGCACCCGGGGTTCCCATGCCTGCGGCCGCACCCGGGGGTCCCATGCCTGCGACCGCACCCAGGGTTCCCATGCCTGCGACCGCACCGGGGGGTCCCATGCCTGCGACCGCTCCCGGGGGTCCCATACCTGCGACCGCACCCGGGGGTCCCATGCCTGCGACCGCACCCGGGGGTCCCATGCCTGCGACCGCACCCGGGGGTCCCATGCCTGCGACCGCACCCGGGGGTCCCATGCCTGCGACCGCACCCGGGGGTCCCATGCCTGCGACCGCACCCGGGGGTCCCATGCCTGCGACCGCACCCGGGGGTCCCATGCCTGCGACCGCACCCGGGGGTCCCATGCCTGCGACCGCACCCGGGGGTCCCATGCCTGCGACCGCACCCGGGGGTCCCATGCCTGCGACCGCACCCGGGGGTCCATGCCTGCGACCGCACCCGGGGGTCCCATGCCTGCGACCGCACCCGGGGGTCCCATGCCTGCGACCGCACCCGGGGGTCCCATGCCTGCGACCGCACCCGGGGGTCCCATGCCTGCGACCGCTCCCGGGGGTCACATGCCTGCGACCGCACCCGGTGGTCCCATGCCTGCGACCGCTCCCGGGGGTCCCATGCCTGCGACCGCTCCCGGGGGTCCCATGCCTGCGACCGCACCCGGGGGTCCCATGCCTGCGACCGCACCCGGGGGTCCCATGCCTGCGACCGCACCCGGGGGTCCCATGCCTGCGACCGCACCCGGGGGTCCCATGCCTGCGACCGCACCCGGGGGTCCCATGCCTGCGACCGCACCCGGGGGTCCCAGCCCTGCGACCGCGCCCGGGGGTCCCATGCCTGCGACCGCGCCCGGGGGTCCCATGCCTGCGACCGCGCCCGGGGGTCCCAAGCCTGCGACCGCGCCCGGGGGTCCCATGCCTGCGACCGCGCCCGGGGGTCCCATGCCTGCGACCGCGCCCGGGGGTCCCATGCCTGCGACCGCGCCCGGGGGTCCCATGACTGCGACCGCGCCCGGGGGTCCCATGCCTGCGACCGCGCCCGGGGGTCCCATGCCTGCGACCGCGCCCGGGGGTCCCATGCCTGCGACCGCGCCCGGGGGTCCCAAGCCTGCGACCGCACCCGGGGGTCCCAAGCCTGCGACCGCACCCGGGGGTCCCATGCCTGCGACCGCACCCGGGGGTCCCATGCCTGCGACCGCACCCGGGGGTCCCATGCCTGCGACCGCACCCGGGGGTCCCAAGCCTGCGACCGCACCCGGGGGTCCCATGCCTGCGACCGCACCCGGGGGTCCCATGCCTGCGACCGCACCCGGGGGTCCCAGCCCTGCGACCGCACCCGGGGGTCCCATGCCTGCGACCGCACCCGGGCGGTCCCATGCCTGCGACCGCACCCGGGGGTCCCAAGCCTGCGACCGCACCCGGGGGTCCCAAGCCTGCGACCGCACCCGGGGGTCCCATGCCTGCGACCGCACCCGGGGGTCCCATGCCTGCGACCGCACCCGGGGGGTCCCATGCCTGCGACCGCACCCGGTGGTCCCATGCCTGCGACCCTCGCACCCGGGGGTCCCCATGCCTGCGACCGCACCCGGGGGGTCCCATGCCTGCGACCGCACCCGGGGGGTCCCATGCCTGCGACCGCACCCGGGGGTCCCATGCCTGCGACCGCACCCGGGGGGTCCCCATGCCTGCGACCGCACCCGGGGGTCCCATGCCTGCGACCGCACCCCGGGGGTCCCATGCCTGCGACCGCACCCGGGGGTCCCATGCCTGCGACCGCACCCGGGGGTCCCCATGCCTGCGACCGCACCCGGGGGTCCCATGCCTGCGACCGCACCCGGGGGTCCCATGCCTGCGACCGCACCCGGGGGGTCCCATGCCTGCGACCGCACCCGGGGGTCCATGCCTGCGACCGCACCCGGGGGTCCCAAGCCTGCGACCTGCCGACCGCACCCGGGGGGTCCCATGCCTGCGACCGCACCCGGGGGTCCCCATGCCTGCGACCGCACCCGGGGGTCCCATGCCTGCGACCGCACCCGGGGGGTCCCATGCCTGCGACCGCACCCGGGGGGTCCCATGCCTGCGACCCGCACCCGGGGCGGTCCCATGCCTGCGACCGCACCCGGGGGTCCCATGCCTGCGACCGCACCCGGGGGTCCCATGCCTGCGACCGCACCCCGGGGGTCCCATGCCTGCGACCGCACCCGGGGGTCCCATGCCTGCGACCGCACCCGGGGGTCCCATGCCTGCGACCGCACCCCGGGGGTCCCATGCCTGCGACCGCACCCGGGGGGTCCCATGCCTGCGACCGCACCCGGGGGGTCCCATGCCTGCGACCGCAACCCGGGGGGTCCCATGCCTGCGACCGCACCCGGGGGGTCCCAAGCCTGCGACCGCACCCGGGGGGTCCCATGCCTGCGACCGCACCCGGGGGTCCCATGCCTGCGACCGCACCCGGGGGTCCCATGCCTGCGACCGCACCCGGGGGTCCCA